>NW_024428853.1:0-13030 GCF_017562075.2 Anopheles merus | reverse complement strand
TCATTTCTTGCTAGGTTGTTCCGGCGAGGCAGAGCCGAATATCTCAGATATCACCAAACAGAATTGGTACGGTCCGATTGGAAAAGGGCCAGGCATCACACAACAATATTGGCGACGGTGGATAGCTGAGTATCTCCCAAAGCTTTCTAACGAGAGAAGTGGACTCAACGCAAACCATTTCAAATAGGCGATATTGTCACGTTTCCCGATGAACAAGGGAAAGGAAAATGGTTTAAAGGCCGAATCTGCGAGCTGGTAACTGGCGTAGACGGACAGACTCGTTCAGCACGATCAAATAGGTAATATTAGTTAACAGGCCAACTGTAAACCTAGCAGTACTCGAGGTAAAACGAGATCAAACATTTTCAATTGGGGAAAAAGGAAAGAAACAAATCTTACGTTATAAAAAGCTAAAGCAGAAGAACTAGCAAGTCAAATACCAAAAAGGAAAAAGCTCAAAATTAGGCCCGTATCATGGAGCTCATCCTTAAAATAACATATACATAGCCGCACTGTTTAGAGTCGAATGCTTATCGATCGTACCTATCCCTGAACCAGAATATATTTTGATCATATTGGGACACTCCTATTAAGAAAAGGAGCATGGGAAACGACATTCCATACGGGGACACGTCCGGAAATGATACGGATACGTTACAAACGTTGAAAAACCTTAACCATAGTATTGAACTCCGTTAATAGTACGGACTCTGAACTCTCGGATCTAAAGTTACACTTCAGCACGAATGCAACCATGCATTCAACTAATCCAAGGAATAAGTCACAAAGGACAAAACGCTCCCCGGGAATATTTGGTATACTAAAAGATTTCATGTTCGGGGGGAGACGACATAGACGAGCAATTAGCAGCTTCAGAGCAGCAGAGGATACAAAAATTACACATGTGTCCGAACGTTTGACCCAAACAATAAAAACACAATGAGTTAACAGAAAATTTACGTCACCGAATAGACAAACTCTATGATGGTATAGATGTTCTCAGCAAGGATTTAAGCATAACAAAATGAAGTTCTAACAAAGTATATACAAGAAACGATCATGCTTACAACCGCTCTAGTACAAGACATGATAAATAAGTATCACGAAATAGATTCAACCCAATTATATTTAGAGGACGAAGAGATGTTAAAACAAACTATACGAAGAAAGATGGCAAGTCATTATAACGTTTTAGAATACTCGGAAATAACCATAGGAGAATAGAAGAGGGTGAAATAGTCTTTTCTATCAAAACATAATTGTATCGATTTACGAGATGTTTAAAGTCATAGCCTTCCAAACTTTGCCAATCATACGATTTTAGACATACATGAAAAAACTAGCCATCAACGAAACTAGTTACTTATACCCGAAGGAAATTTTTAAACTGAACGAATCGCACTACATATCTTCTGAGAAAATAATACAACGAGAACCAGACTGCATAGCATCAGCATTACTACACACAGAAAGTGGTACCAGATGTAGTTCAAAGGAAATAGGGCCAGAAGTCACTGAATTATACAACTTACAAATCCAAACAGTATTCTGTTCTTCTCTACCAACCCTGATAAGATATTACTAAATGTAACAAACACTCACTACCCCAAGCTGCTCAATCGGAATCATAACCTTGTCACTAGACTGTAGCATTTTGACGAGCAAGTTCGAAATACAACCGACGATGCTAATAAAATCTGAGCAAGTTAGAGCATATTTTAAACCCATGTTAAATTTAAGCATATCAAAAGAAGATAAGTCTAACGAAGTAGAATCGGTAACTAGTAACTATGTACTTTTCTCAATAACCATACTAAGTGTTTCTATTACGGTCATCTTGGTTTCCGCGATGTTAATCAAGAAATATCTAAACAAAATTTGGTCCTCCTCCATGCAGGCCACCCACTTTAAACCTAGATTGTAACTCCCCTACGAGGACTTACGGGGGGGGGATGTCGCTGACGACAATTTAGGCTTAAAAACAAGCGTTGCTAGGTCAATAAATGCTGACTAGCTACGTTATGCAACGCGCCAGCGATGCGCGCTGGTTTAACGATTAAATGGAAAATAGGCTAAGAAGAATAGACTAAGAAAAATATGCTGATCGACGACGGTCAGCAGTTTTAGAGTATAAATCATTGAATAAACTAATGAATCGATTATTTGCCAAGAACCAGTTGGTGCGTTATTATTGTGCTTAAGTCGGCGTGTACTGTGCCTGTCTTAAGCTGCTGCTCCGAAACACTTTCGTGTGCGCGACAGTTACCCTAAAGGAGCAACGCAAAGATTACAGACGAAAATTTTCTTTTCTGCTGAGTCTGCGACGAACATTCCCATTGATATAGTGTATATGATTCGTTGCTGTTAAAACTTATGCTTATTTTTTCAGGAGCCAGAAGATGCTACCCAATACAAAATTACCCATAACAATTAATATTGATGGTCTGCCGTTGCACAAAAGTGGGCGAACATCATTTTGGCCATTTTGGCTAATATACACACCATGCCACATTTAAGGCCATGATTGTGGCTATATTTTGCGGACCAAAAAAACCAGAATCGCTCGAACAATACCTCGACCATTGGTGGATGAACTAAATGGTCTTATCGATAATGGTATTATATTAGGTGTCCTCTAACTAAGGTGTGCATCAAAGTGCGTGCTTTTGTGGCTGATTCCCCAGCACGTTCATTCATTAAAGGTAATTACAAACAGTCTATGATTTATCCATGATGTAAATGTACTTTTTTTTAGGTGTGGTATCACACACAGGAAAGCATGGCTGTCTGAAATGCACCGTTGTTGGATACCATCATCCAAGATCACGAACGACTTGTTTTCCGGGAACCAATGCTCCATTGCGTACTGACAAAGATTTTCGTAATGATGTGTATAAAGAGCACCAAAAAGAAAAAAACCCCATTGCTGGATATAAAAAATTAGATATAATTGAGAGAGTTACTATCGGTGATGAATTGCATCTTATGCACTATGGAATAGCACGCAAAGCATTGCAAGGGTGGACCTACGGTATGTGGGGAGCGATAAGTGGTCTCTATCGACTATAGAGGCTATTTCATTGGATTTGGTACGCATAGAATTGCCATCGGAGATCCATCGTAAGCTACGCAAATTGGATGATTTAAAATTTTGGAAAGCTTCTAAATAACAGTTCTTTCCTTCATTATGCTGCTCCTGTCGTTTTAAGAGGCAGGATAAGTCAAGATGAATATAACCACCACATGCTTTTTATATGCGCAGTTTAAATTTCTTTCCTCTTACACATACAAAAGTTATTGGAAAACTGCGGACAAATACTTGAACGATTTGTTGTCGATTATGACAAAATTTACGGGGAAGGGTACGTTACTAGTAACATTCATAATTTACTACATGTTACAGCAGAGGTTGAGAAATTTGGTCCACTCAATACATTTTCTGCTTATATTTTCGAAAATGCCCTTCAATTACTGAAGAACATGTTAAGAAGTGGTTTGAAAAATTTGGAACAAGTTATAACCTGCTGTTGGAGTTAGATAATTGATTGTTCCAGAACCATGCAAGTGGTTTTATCGCGTCGAATACCACGGAAGTAACATCACCCTCCATATGAAGGATTATGTGTTGAAGAAAAGTAATAGAGATGGCTGGTTCCTTACCTTAGAAAGAGAAGTTATACAATTTTGTTCGGCATCGATGATATCTTCTACTGTGCGCATTACTGGGGAAAAAGCTGAATTGCAAAAAAGAGAATCCTACAGGTTTCCACTTTCTTCAACACACTTATTCACGTTCGAGTGTAACGTTAATAACGCATCAACTACCATTGTCGAGTTAAGCCCTTCGAATGTTTTCTGTAAACTTGTGGCGATTCTCTGGGTGTTACAGGGGAAATGTATTTTACCCCTTTGATACACACTCTCCTAATGAACAACACGCAATGAAAGTTATATAAAATTAATAACAAAACGGTTCTTGGCGTTTATCAGTAGTTTACATTTAATTGTGTTTATTACTTTTTCCAGCAAAACAGTCTTAAATAGTCTTAAATAAAAAGCCTTTCTTTCCCTTCCTTCTAACCATTCCTTATTTGCTCACCGTCAATTACCGCTATATGTTTTTTTCCTATTTTAGAACGGGGTGTAGTCTTCTAGCTCCGCTCAATGTTTTTCTTCGCTTAGCATGTTGATTTTTTTTTTGCTGAAAAAGCTTTGAAGCTCTTCGTCTTCAAGATGCCCTAGTTCTTTAAAAAGCGTTAAAACATTTTCGAATTTCTTAATGGGAATTTTTTTACATCGCCAACCGCTACCGCTCCAAGTACACTTTGCTAACAAATCTCTTGAAAAAATTATGTCGATTGCGCGATGGGCAATGTAATTTACGCGATTATCACCGGCTTTACGCAACACAAAGGTGAAAATATTTTTCCGAAACTCGTCATCGATTCCTAACAGTGCATCAAACTCTTCCAATTCTATACCGGTGTTCAGGGGACTGAAATGGAACAGACGTTCACGATTTTCGGTAGCAGGGCCGATGTTCTTCGATTGGATAGAATGTTCAACAATTTCTCTTAAGTTTTTTATTTCACGAAGCAACATTCCATTATGTACAGGAGTACGCGTTTCGCTAGAGAGGAGGGATCCACAGATAATGGGAGCTCTGATATTAATGGTTCATTTTCGTCCTGTACATTCAAGAATATCAGGACTTGTGGTTGGTATTACATTGGATCGGCTCTGCTATTTACAGTAGCGTTATGTAATGTTGAAGGCGTTAACGAATCGTTTGTAAACGATGTAGACGAAAGAGTATCTGAAATTTCTTATCCATTTCAGATTTGTCACACACCAACGGAGACATCTCAAAGAATGGTGCAGCTTTTTTCTTACCAACAGAAATTGATGTAAACTGCTTCATATCAAATGGTTGTACATTGTCCATTAAAGGTAGACCGATATCTAAACCCAGAAGCGGATTCAAGGAAGAATACACCTCGGATGCAGATTATGGTTTGACGGCGCTTGGCCCTATCTTAGCAGTAATCTTTTTGGAACGTTTATCAACTTTTAACGTGTCTTTCTTTTGTTCTTGTTTCGCACTAGTTTTTTTTTTATGCTGATGATGATCGAAAAAGCACGACGGAAGATGATATCTCGAAAGCATCGGGCACATTTTGTTTTATAGGCAGCGCTGCTGCCCCGAACGATAACGGAGCCAGCGGAGGAGGGAGCGATTGTCTGATTGATCCATTCTCGCTTGCTGGTACCTTACGTGTGCGAGAAAACTGCGCGGACGGTTTTGCTGGGAGTCTTCCTGCTCCGGATGATGAAGGTAAGGACAACGATGATGCCGTCGCTGCTGAAACAACATGAGGTGTAGGATGCAATTCAGTATTTGGCACATTTTGTTTTATCATCCGTTGCTGCGCTGCTGCCCCAGATGATAACGGAGCCAGGGCACAATGGGCATTTGCCGGGATGAAATTCAAAAAATCAACTTTGTAATAGCGCAATTCCAAATAATAGGTTTTAATACTAAGGGTTAAACTAAGAAAAATACCAATATGAGATCTTTATCTTTTCTGGTTCTCTAGAAAAGACCTTTCAAAGTCGAGATTTGTTTAAAAACGCAGAAAATTTTCACTTTTTTGGAAAATTTTGAACCTTTGTAACTTTTTCAAATATAAACCGATTTTGATAAGTTTAGATATTTTAAAAAGGATATTTAGTCAGCTTTAAAAATCCATTAACAATTTTGAGTTAAGTTAATTTTATGCAAAAATAAACGATAATAACTGAAGAAACTTCCTAAAAAATTTCATCATTTTAATTTTTGACATGATGCCATTATTGAAGTGGCGTAGAGTGGCGTTGTCTCATATATGTCACATAATAGTGTAATATATATACTATCAATCTGTGAAGAAATATTCTGCGAAAGTTTGCGAACGCGAATTTTATTGAAGTTTTATCACATCAACTTTTTCTAAAAACAGACAAATGCGCAACTAGGCGGCTCCATAGGAGCCTAGTGTAGCGTATTTAGTGTATTCTACAAAACTATATTCTACGTGATTTTAATTTCCATTACGAAGCTGTGTATCTTAGTTTCAGCTCATGTACTTATCTAATATGTAAATTTCTATTCTAACCTAACTTTATTATTAAATATAATGAAGCAAATTAGAATCAAATAACTTTTGGTCCTACTCCAGATTATAGACGGATGTAAGGAAAATATTCTGAAATTATACGAATAACAGGAAAACGTTATGAATGCACCAGCATCTATTGGCGCTTTGGGAGAAGAAACTCCCAAAAGTCATGACAAACTAAATATAAGGATATAGGGGAGTATGCTACAAAGAATATTTTGCAAGAAAGAAAAAGCATCCAGAAGGACATTTTGTATAATGAGCTGTATTCCTCTGATTCGTTAACCAATTCAATATCAGTAGCTACACGCACTAAAACAAGACAGAGTTTAACTTTACTAATGAAGTAAATACTTTGTTTGTAGCTATCGTTGAACTCTGATTTTTTCGGATAGTTGTAAAACCAAGAACATACAATGTTTAGTTTTATTACCCCTTCTGAAGGCAGTACAGGACTTGGAAAAGTATAGGATGAATATTCAAAGACTAACAATATGAGCTGCTTTTCATGACGAATTTGGGAACTACTTTATTTCAATGTACCTGCTCTACCGAATTATTTAAATGCCTTTATTCATGTCTCTAGAAATGTGAACAAGACGTCAGAAGCTTGTAATAGCATCCACCTAAGTTGTGTATGTAATTTTAAATTTGTACTACCTGTGAGTAAAAGTGATGAAAATTAGCTACAATTGTTCTATACAAAACAGAAAATATTATCTTATTCAAAATTATTATGTTTTGTTCATATATTATAAAACATTACAGTATATTTTAATATGGTTTATACTATTAGAAACAACAAATACAAGAAAAAAAACACACAAAATTAATAAAATTAAGCAAAGGTCCCTTAAAACACTATTTTATGTAGCGCCACCTGGTGGTATGGATGCGAACTACATATAAAATGTTATTTACTATCATAATCTTTACTACAAACGATAAAAACAAACAATTTCTGCAAAAATAATTTTATCCCGAAATTTGTTCTAAACTGCCCATTGTGCAGGGGAGGGAGCGCGGTTTGTTTTGCCGGCAATTTCGCCGCTCCGCATGATGAAAAGGTGGACGGAGTACATTTCACTGATTCCACACAGGGCGATTCAATATTTGGCACATTTGTTTTATCATCCGTTGCTGCGCTGCTGCCCCGGATGATAACGGAGCCAGGGGAGAGAGCGCGGTTGTTTTGCCGGCAATTTCGCCGCTCCGCTTGATAAAAAAGCTGACGGAGAACGCTTTACTGGCCCCAAACTGCTTGCCGGCGATGATGCTGGCATTTGTAGGTTAGTTGTTGTAGACTAATTATATCGAAAAAAAAACAGTATTAAATAAGCCGAAAAAAGCTTTTTTATCACTTACGTTGCAATGGCGAATATCCATTTAGACGTTAAATATTAATTTATCAAAACACTTGGGATAGCAAAAAATGAAGTACTGCTTTGGAACAAGTGAAACTGCAGCGGAAGGAAAGAAAGCACGATGCATCAATGTGAAAAGAAAGTAAAAGATAACCCTATCTGATGGATAATTGTAATTGATATGATGTATCAACTGCAATAAAAAGAGAATATTAGCTTAAAAAATGCTCTCGCAGAAAGTTTCTCTCCTTTCTTTTCATCCGAAACTAGTGTGCGTGAGAACGGGTAAGTATCAATGTATTTGTGAACGCAATCGCAGCGCGCTCGCATCTAGCATTTGAATGTGTGCGTGAATTCACAAGGTCGGTTTGTGCCGTGCTGAAAGTTTTTACTTTAGCTGCTGCTAGTGTAAAAACTTGCTTGCTGTAATGGGATGGGATCCGAAGCCCCATTGAGGGATAATACAGGCTCTCCCATCCAACTCCTATTCCGACACGTCCTCGTCGTGCAGAGTGGTAACATGTGTCACCACATATCCAAGCTTAGGTACACGGGCTTGACCCAACCCCTCGGGCGGATGGTGGCACATGGCGAACCAGGAGGGGGTGGGTATCCCGGGAAACTGGGTGCCTGAACGTCGAGGGGTAACCGACGCTAAAAAAAAACGGTCACGTGGGCGCGGGGCCAGTCACCCAGTCCCATGAAGCAACCGACTACAGAAAGCCAAAGAAATTTTCGAAACGGATTCAACGATATCGACCCTACGCATGCCCCCGGACTACTCTAAAAATGGGCTCATGGAACGTACGCACTCTAAGCGAAGCCGGAGCCTTGAAAAAACTTGATGATGCCCTAGCCACACTGAGCATGGACCTCGTAGCTTTACAAGAGATTCGGTGGCTAGGGGACGGTGTGCACAACAGGCGTGGTAAGCATTGCTACGACATATACTACAGCTGCCACGACCGCCACCGCGTGCTCGGAACGGGTTTCGCCGTAGGTCCCCGGTGGAAACTGCAATCATGGATTTCAAGGCTATAAACGATAGGCTATGCACCCTGCGCATGCGAGGCAAATTCTTTAATATAAGCCTCATAAACGTTCACGCCCCTACCGAAGATAAAGAGGAAGAGGAGAAGGACCTTTTTACGGCCGCCTCGCTAGAATCGTAGATGCGTGCCCCAGGCATGACCTCAAAATCATCCTGGGGGACTTCAACGCAAAAGTCGGTAGGGAGCCAATGTACCGCCAATACACTGGCTGTCACAGTCTGCATGAGCACAGTAATGATAATGGTATTAGATTGGTCCAGTTCGCCGCAGCGAACAATTTGGTTGTAGGAAATACCAAATTTGCGCGCAAAAAAATCCACAAAATTACATGGGCGCACCCGGGTGGAGAATCCTTCAACCAGATCGACCACGTGTTAATAAGCCGCCGACGACAGTCGAGTCTGTTAAATGTCAGAACATATCGAGGAGCCAATATCGATTCCGATCACTACTTGGTTGGCTTAGTGATACGTTGTAGAATCGCCCACCCCCCGCGCCAATGGGGGCGGAGAAAACACGCAACCTCGGCTCAACACGGACTCTCTAAGGGACATTACTGTCCAACAGGAATTCAAAACCGCTTTAGAAGAGTCTCTACTACCAGAAGACAGATACGAAACTACGAGCGAGAGGTGGAACGCTCTAAAAACAAAAATCATAAACTGTGCAAGAAATATACTCCCCCACGTCGTGGCAATACCAAATCTGGCTGGTTCGACGATGAATGCAGACAAGTGACCGAACGTAAGAAACTGCATACTGAGCAATGCAGCAACGGCATAGAACGCGGGCATGCGCAGAGGAATATTCACGGCTCAGACGCGAAGAGAAAAGAGTTCACCGCTCCAAGAAGCATGCTTTGGAAGAGCAAAACATGCGGGAACTCGAGCAAACCAGAGAGGCGTACGGACCGACACGAAAGTTTTACCAAGCGATAGCAGGTCACCGAAACAACGTTGTACCTAAGGTAACCTGCTGTCGCAACAAGGATGGAGATCTGGTCAGTAACCACCAGAGGTCCTCTCGCGGTGGGCTCAGTACTTTGATGAACTACTCAATGACCAGTTTAGCGAACAGCTAGAAGCGCCACTAGCAGATGGTGACATGCTACTTCCACCTAGCATAGAAGAAACACGAAAGGCTATCCGTCGGCTGAAAAATAACAAGGCACCCGGAACCGACGGAATTGCAGCCGAACTGGTCAAGAATGGAGGTGCACGACTAGAAAACGAGATTCATCAAATTGTTACTGAGGTGTGGGATAGCGAATCGATGCCTTGTGATTGGAATTTCGGCATCATCTACCCCATATACAAGAAGGGAGATAGGTTGGACTGCAACAACTACAGGGTATTACGGTGTTGAATACCGCCAATAAATATTCTCCCTGATCCTTCAGGATCGCCTTGTCCCGCACGTCGAAGAGATAGTCGGAAACTATCAAAGAGGATTCCGAAACGGAAAATCTACCACTGATCAGATCTTCACCATGCGGCAGATCTTGGAGAAGATGGCTGAATACAGACACGACACATACCATCTCTTCATTGACTTCAAAGCCGCATATGATAGCATAGCCAGGGTAAAACTGTATGACGCTATGAGCTCTTTTGGAATCCCGGCCAAACTGATAAGGCTAGTTAGAATGACTATGACCAACGTCACATGCCAGGTGAGGGTGGATGGAAAACTCTCAGGACCTTTTGCTACCACCAAAGGTCTGCGCCAGGGGGACGGGCTTGCTTGTCTCTTATTCAACCTGGCGCTAGAGAGAGCCATCCGTGACTCGAGGGTGGAGACTACGGGAACCAAGTCAACCCAGATCCCGGCATACGCTGATGATATAGACATCATTGGTCTGCGGCTCTCCTATGTAGCAGAAGCCTACCAAGGGATCGAGCAGGCGGCAGAGAACCTCGGTTTGCAGATAAACGAGGCAAAGACCAAACTGATGGTGGCAACATCATCGGGCCCGCCAACAAATAATCAGAATCTACGTAGGCGTGACGTGCAGATAGGTGAACGCACGTGGCAAGATGGCGTGGAGGCGTCCGCCATTAAGGCCGGGATAACGGACTGGCAGACGAAGGCGCGAGACCGTGAGCGGTTTCGGACACTCCTGAGGCAGGCCAAGACCGCAAAGCGGTTGTAGCGCCGGATAAGTAAGTAAGTATGCTATGATATGCAACTTTGAAGTCAATTAATAGATGGTGTGTTAAGCGTCCTTATTTTTCCCAATATCTGCTACAAGGTGAATCTTGCCTCGATGTATGGCCGGTACGTCATCTGCATTGTCGTTTATAATTTGACGATCGTATGTTGTTAGGAGACCCATACAAAAATTAACGATAACGAACGACGTTACGGTTTGCGATTCCACCCATTGTAAATAATTATAATTCTTGAAGTTGTTACAATTCTCATTGATGTTAAAAATGATAACCTAATATTAATATTTTAATTATTTATACTCATGAATTATCTATGATTTTTATCTTTGATAGCGATTGCTGTGCTTTTTGTGTTTGTTGAAAAATTGTTGCTTTTCTAATTATCATATAAAAATAATAAATATCAAGACATGATTATCTATTAATTTGCTCATCCACGGCGCTTATAACAGGTGTTCAAACATACTGCATTGGTTTGCGATAAATAGGCGTTACGCGTAACGCTAGCGTAACATAGAGGGCTGAGCCTTACCTTTAACTTCAATTTTATGCACACAACACTTAAACACTTGAACACTTGACAAAATTATATCACCAATTGTTCAGGGCCACTGTTGTAATTGTGGACTTTTTTACATTCGCAGTTAGCGGCTAGTCAAAGTCAATTTTGTTCATGATCAAGTGTGGTGGAAAAAGGTTTCTTTCCTTCTAGCTTCAAATAACGACACCGATGTAGGAATAGGGTAAAAGTACCTATAGTGGTGCTAGTACCAATAGTGGTGGTATTGCACTAAAATGCGTCTCATACGATAAATTAAAAGTAGTTAAGTTATCTACGATAGTGTGAAATGTTCTCTAGCCTTTTACATAGGATTTAAAAATGAAATGGGGCCATTCCATTTCTTAGTGACCGAAAAATCCATTATTTTATAAAAGGTATCAACATTTTTCCAAAATCCTTAGGATTTCATAGCGATACTCATATTTTTGTTAACGTTCTAAATGACCACATAACAACGCAATTATTAGTTTTTTAACATAAATGTTATCAAATGATTTTGTTTTATTCTAATTCATTGACTTTTGACCATATTTACGTATTTTTGAGTGTTTTTTTTTTACGATAGTGCCATTATAGGTACACCAAACAGGCATGTTCCTATAGTGGTCCTAGTTCTAAAATCAATAAAAACAGGTAAAGTTAGATTTTTTTCGACGATATTTTGACAAGTCGTACTGTTTTCATTAAAATAAGCAACACAAATGAGTTTTCTGTAAATAATTTACCAAACAAAGGCCAAAATTCGCTTATTTGGCTGAGTGAAAAATCGACTTCAAATCAAGCAAACTCTTCTGGGTATGGGTTGACGACAGGTGTTATTCAGTACTTTAGTCAATATTTTCATCAAACCAAATTCATACATTTTTTTACGATCAAATTACGAAAGAAATCATTATCATCGCAGTAATCCTTGCTATTCATACGAAAACAGCTTCAAAACTAAGTTCCATGATATTATACACTGTTTTTAAGGCATCTTTGTTTTACCACCACTATAGGAACACAGTACGACGACTATAGGAACATACACCATTTTAGATACAAAGAAGCAGTCACAAAAATTTGTATTTTTTTTCGTAAAATTTATGTATTTCGTGGTAAAAATGGTTGTGATTGCGAAGATAAAAACATATTCCAAATGTTATGTGTTAAAATATTCAGAAATTGTCCTTCGTCACACTTTAAATCCATTAAAATCCATCTGTACCTCTACAAATTGCACCACTATTGGTACATTTACCCTATTTTATGTCTGTATTTTTCCGGGCAGCGTTTTCTCTTAGTATATAGTTTCCTTAATGACCTATTTCCTATTCCAAGCCTTATTTATACTACTTCTTTTTCGCGCCAAAATTACCCTACGTTTTTCTATAGGCTAAAAGTATTTATCTTAAAACTCTTATGTTTAAGCTAATAGCCAGCTTTCTATCCTATTCTATCATAT
This sequence comes from Anopheles merus, assembly GCF_017562075.2. Classification (NCBI taxonomy): domain Eukaryota; kingdom Metazoa; phylum Arthropoda; class Insecta; order Diptera; family Culicidae; genus Anopheles; species Anopheles merus. Next base: position 279 of record NW_024428853.1, on the reverse strand, counting down.
GCCCTATATTATGTCCTTATCTAGACAATGCATTTTTACGTAATTTACTTGCTATAATTATTATAGCATTATAGCATATTATTATTCCTATGCTTCCTATCCTTCCTAGCCTACCATAAACGATTGCTACCATAATTGCTTGCTATAATGATTATTCTTAGTATTATACTAATTGCCTAACTACCAGGCGCTACACAAGGACTGTATAGGAACGTGGGTCAAATATTAGCCAAAATCGGTTTGGCCATCTTGGATGCCATTTGACAGCAGAAAGTCCTA
>NW_024428850.1:0-13155 GCF_017562075.2 Anopheles merus | reverse complement strand
TGGACAACATAGAGCATAAATTTATGCTACAGAGCCTCCGCAGCATAGATTTATGCTGTCTGGACAACATAGAGCATAAATTTATGCTACAGAGCCTCCGCAGCATAGATTTATGCTGTCTGGACAACATAGAGCATAAATTTATGCTACAGAGCCTCCGCAGCATAGATTTATGCTGTCTGGACAACATAGAGCATAAATTTATGCTACAGAGCCTCCGCAGCATAGATTTATGCTGTCTGGACAACATAGAGCATAAATTTATGCTACAGAGCCTCCGCAATTAGATTTATGCTACAAAGCCTTTGCAACATAGATTTATGCTGTTGGACAACATAGAACAAAATTTATGTTAAGAGCCTCCCAGCATAGATTTATGCTGTCTGGACAACATAGAGCATAAATTTATGCTACAGAGCCTCCGCAGCATAGATTTATGCTGTCTGGACAACATAGAGCATAATTTATGCTACAGAGCCTCGCAGCAAAGATTTATGCTGTCTGGACAACATAGAGCATAAATTTATGCTACAGAGCCTCCGCAGCATAGATTTATGCTGTCTGGACAAAGTATAGCATAAATTTATGCTACAGAGCCTCCGCAACATAGATTTATGCTGTCTGGACAACATAGAGCATACATTTATGCTACAGAGCCTCTGCAACATAGATTTATGCTGTCTGGGTAACATAGAGCATAAATTTATGCTACAGAGCCTCCGCAGCATAGATTTATGCTGTCTGGACAACATACAGCATGAATTTATGCTACACAGGCCTCCGCAGCATAGATTTATCTGTCTGGACAACATAGAGCATAAATTTATGCTACAAAGCCTCCGCAACATAGATTTATGCTGTCTGGACAAAAGAGCATAATTTATGCTACAGAGCCTCCGCAACATAGATTTATGCTGTCTGGACAAATAGAGCATAATTTATGCTACAGAGCCTCCGCAGCATAGATTTATGCTGTCTGGACAACATAGAGCATAAATTTATGCTACAGAGCCTCCGCAACATAGATTTATGCTGTCTGGACAACATAGAGCATAAATTTATTAAACAGAGCCTCAGCAGCATAGATGTATGCTGTCTGGACAACATAGAGCATACATTTATGCTACAGAGCCTCCGCAACATAGATTTATGCTGTCTGGACAACATAGAGCATAAATTTATGCTACAGAGCCTCCGCAGCATAGATTTATGCTGTCTGGACAACATAGAGCATAATTTATGCTACAGAGCCTCCGCAACATAGATTTATGCTGTCTGGACAACATAGAGCATAAATTTATGCTACAGAGCCTCCGCAACATAGATTTATGCTGTCTGGACAACATAGAGCATAAATTTATGCTACAGAGCCTCCGCAGCATAGATTTATGCTGTCTGGACAACATAGAGCATAAATTTATGCTACAAGCCTCCGCAGCATAGATTTATGCTGTCTGGACAACATAGAGCATAAATTTATGCTACAGAGCCTCCGCAGCATAGATTTATGCTGTCTGGACAACATAGAGCATAAATTTATGCTACAGAGCCTCCGCAGCATAGATTTATGCTGTCTGGACAACATAGAGCATAAATTTATGCTACAGAGCCTCCGCAGCATAGATTTATGCTGTCTGGACAACATAGAGCATAAATTTATGCTACAGAGCCTCCGCAACATAGATTTATGCTGTCTGGACAACAGAGCATAAATTTATGCTACAGAGCCTCCGCAGCATAGATTTATGCTGTATGGACAACATAGAGCATAAATTTATGCTACAGAGCCTCCGCAGCATAGATTTATGCTGTCTGGAAACATAGAGCAAAATTTATGCTACAAACCTTTGCAACATAGATTTATGCTACAAAGCCTTTGCAACATAGATTTATGCTGTTGGACAACATAGAACATAATTTATGTTAAAGAGCCTCCGCAACATAGATTTATGCTGTCTGGACAACATAGAGCATAAATTTATGCTACAGAGCCTCCGCAGCATAGATTTATGCTGTCTGGACAACATAGAGCATAATTTTATGCTACAAATCCTTGGCAACATAGATTTATGCTACAAAGCCTCCGAACATAGATTTATGCTGTTGGACAACATAGAACATAAATTTATGTACAGAGCCTCCACAGCATAGATTTATGCTGTCTGGACAACATAGAGCATAAATTTATGCTACAGAGCCTCCGCAGTATAGATTTATGCTGTCTGGACAATATAGAGCATAAATTTATGCTACAGAGCCTCCGCAGCATAGATTTATGCTGTCTGGACAACATAGAGCATAAATTTATGCTACAGAGCCTCCGCAGCATAGATTTATGCTGTCTGGACAACATAGAGCATAAATTTATGCTACAGAGCCTCCGCACATAGATTATGCTGACAAAGCCTTTGCAACATAATTTATGCTGTTTGGACAACATAGAACATAATTTATGTTAAAGCCTCCACAGCATAGATTTATGCTGTCTGGACAACATAGAGCATAAATTTATGCTACAGAGCCTCCGCAGCATAGATTTATGCTGTCTGGACAACATAGAGCATAAATTTATGCTACAGAGCCTCCGCAGCATAGATTTGTGCTGTCTGGACAAATAGAGCATAATTTATGCTACAGAGCCTTCGCAGCATAGATTTATACTGTCTGGACACATGGAGCAAAAATTTATGCTACAGAGCCTCCGCAACATAGATTTATGCTGTCTGGACAACATAGAGCATAAATTTATGCTACAGAGCCTCCGCAGCATAGATTATGCTGTCTGGACAACATAGAGCATAAATTTATGATACAGAGCCTCCGCAGCATAGATTTATGCTGTCTGGACAACATAGAGCAAAATTTATGCTACAAATCCTTTGCTTATAGATTTATGCTACAAGCCTTTGCAACATAGATTTATGCTGGTTGGACAACATAGAACATAATTTATGTTAAAGAGCCTCCGCAACATAGATTTATGCTGCCTGGACAACATAGAGCATAAATTTATGCTACAGAGCCTCCGCAGCATAGATTTATGCTGTCTGGACAACATAGAGCATAAATTTATGCTACAAATCCTTGCAACATAGATTTATGCTACAAGCCTCCGCACATAGATTTATGCTGTCTGGACAACATAGAACATAAATTTATGTTAAAGAGCATCCACAGCATAGATTTATGCTGTCTGGACAACATAGAGCATAAATTTATGCTACAGAGCCTCCGCAGCATAGATTTATGCTGTCTGGACAATAGAGCATAATTTATGCTACAGAGCCTCCGCAGCATAGATTTATGTATCTGTACAACATAGAGCATAAATTTATGCTACAGAGCCTCCGCAGCATAGATTTATGCTGTCTGGACAACATAGAGCATAAATTTATGCTACAGAGCCTCCGCAACATAGATTTATGCTACCAAGCCTTTGCAACATAGATTTATGCTGTCTGGACAACATAGAGCATAATTTATGCTAAAGAGCCTCCGCAGCATAGATTTATGCTGTCTGGACAACATAGAGCATAAATTTATGCTACAGAGCCTCCGCAGCATAGATTTATGCTGTCTGGACAACATAGAGCATAAATTTATGCTACAGAGCCTCCGCAACATAGATTTATGCTGTCTGGACAACATCGAGCATAAATTTATGTTACAGACCCTTCGCAGCATAGATTTATGCTGTCTGGACAACATAGAGCATAAATTTATGCTACAAAGCCTCTGCAACATAGATTTATGCTGTCTGGACAACATAAGCATAAATTTATGCTACAGAGCCTCCGCAGCATAGATTTATGCTGTCTGGACAACATAGAGCATAAATTTATGCTACAGAGCCTCCGCAGCATAGATTATGCTGTCTGGACAACATAGAGCAAAATTTATGCTACAAATCCTTTGCAACATAGATTTATGCTACACAGCCTTTGCAACACATAGATTATGCTGGTTGGACACATAGAGCATAATTTATGTTACAGAGCCTCCGCACATAGATTTTTGCTGTCTGGACAACATAGAGCATAAATTTATGCTACAGAGCCTCCGCAGCATAGATTTATGCTGTCTGGACAACATAGAGCATAAATTTATGCTACAGAGCCTCCGCACATAGATTTATGCTGTCTGGACAACATAGAGCATAAATTTATGCTACAGAGCCTCCGCAACATAGATTTATGCTGTCTGGACAACATAGAACATAAATTTATGCTACAGAGCCTCCGCAACATAGATTTATGCTGTCTGGACAACATAGAGCATAAATTTATGCTACAGAGCCTCCGCAGCATAGATTTATGCTGTCTGGACAACAAGAGCATAATTTATGCTACAGAGCCTCCGCAGCATAGATTTATGCTGTCTGGACAACATAGAGCAAAAATTTATGCTACAGAGCCTCCGCAGCATAGATTTATGCTGTCTGGACAACATAGAGCATACATTTATGCTACAGAGCCTCCGCAGCATAGATTTATGCTGTCTGGACAACATAGAGCATAAATTTATGCTACAGAGCCTCCGCAGCATAGATTTATGCTGTCTGGACAACATAGAGCAAAATTTATGCTACAAATCCTTTGCAACATAGATTTATTCTGTACAAAGCCTTTGCCAACATAGATTTATGCTGTTGGACAACATAGAACATAAATTTATGCTACAGAGCCTCCGCAACATAGATTTATGCTGTCTGGACAACATAGAGCATAAATTTATGCTACAGAGCCTCCGCAGCATAGATTTATGCTGTCTGGACAACATAGAGCATAAATTTATGCTACAAATCCTTGCAACATAGATTTATGCTACAAAGCCTCCGCAACATAGATTTATGCTGTTGGACAACATAGAACATAAATTATTGTTACAGAGCCTCCGCAGCATAGATTTATGCTGTCTGGACAACATAGAGCATAAATTTATGCTACAGAGCCTCCGCAGCATAGATTTATGCTGTCTGGACAACATAGAGCATAAATTTATGCTACAGAGCCTCCGCAGCATAGATTTATGCTGTATGGACAACATAGAGCATAAATTTATGCTACAGAGCCTCCGCAGCATAGATTTATGCTGTCTGGACAACATAGAGCATAAATTTATGTTACAGAGCCTCCGCACATAGATTTATGCTGTCTGGACAACATAGAGCATAAATTTATGCTACAGAGCCTCCGCAGCATAGATTTATGCTGTCTGGACAACATAGAGCATAATTTATGCTACAATCCTTTGCACATAGATTTATGCTACAAAGCCTTGCAACATAGATTTATGCTGTTGGACAACATAGAGCATAAATTTATTACAGAGCCTCCACAGCATAGATTTATGCTGTCTGGACAACATAGAGCATAAATTTATGCTACAGAGCCTCCGCAGCATAGATTTATGCTGTCTGGACAACATAGAGCATAAATTTATGCTACAGAGCCTCCAAAGCATAGATTTATGCTGTCTGGACAACATAGAGCATAAATTTATGCTACAGAGCCTCCGCAACATAGATTTATGCTGTCTGGACAACATAGAGCATAAATTTATGCTACAGAGCCTCCGCAGCATAGATTTATGCTGTCTACAACATAGAGCATAAATTTATGCTACAGAGCCTCCGCACATAGATTTTGCTGTCTGGACAACATAGAGCATAAATTTATGCTACAGAGCCTCCGCAACATAGATTTATGCTGTCTGGACAACATAGAGCATAAATTTATGCTACAGAGCCTCCGCAGCATAGATTTATGCTGTCTGGACAACATAGAGCATAATTTATGCTACAGAGCCTCCGCAGCATAGATTTATGCTGTCTGGACAACATAGAGCATAAATTTATGCTACAGAGCCTCCGCAACATAGATTTATGCTGTCTGGACAACATAGAGCATAAATTTATGCTACAGAGCCTCCGCAACATAGATTTATGCTGTCTGGACAACATAGAGCATAAATTTATGCTACAGAGCCTCCGCAACATAGATTTATGCTGTCTGGACAACATAGAGCATAAATTTATGCTACAGAGCCTCCGCAGCATAGATTTATGCTGTCTGGACAACATAGAGCATAAATTTATGCTACAGAGCCTCCGCAGCATAGATTTATGCTGTCTGGACAACATAGAGCATAAATTTATGCTACAGAGCCTCCGCAGCATAGATTTATGCTGTCTGGACAACATAGAGCATAAATTTATGCTACAGAGCCTCCGCAGCATAGATTTATGCTGTCTGGACAACATAGAGCATAAATTTATGCTACAGAGCCTCCGCAGCATAGATTTATGCTGTCTGGACAACATAGAGCATAAATTTATGCTACAGAGCCTCCGCAACATAGATTTATGCTGTCTGGACAACATAGAGCATAAATTTATGCTACAGAGCCTCCGCAACATAGATTTATGCTGTCTGGACAACATAGAGCATAAATTTATGCTACAGAGCCTCCGCAACATAGATTTATGCTGTCTGGACAACATAGAACATAAATTTATGCTACAGAGCCTCCGCAACATAGATTTATGCTGTCTGGACAACATAGAGCATAAATTTATGCTACAGAGCCTCCGCAGCATAGATTTATGCTGTCTGGACAACATAGAGCATAAATTTATGCTACAGAGCTTCGCAGCATAGATTTATACTGTCTGGACAACATGGAGCAAAAATTTATGCTACAGAGCCTCCGCAACATAGATTTATGCTGTCTGGACAACATAGAGCATAAATTTATGCTACAGAGCCTCCGCAGCATAGATTTATGCTGTATGGACAACATAGAGCATAAATTTATGATACAGAGCCTCCGCAGCATAGATTTATGCTGTCTGGACAACATAGAGCAAAATTTATGCTACAAATCCTTTGCAACATAGATTTATGGTACAAAGCCTTTGCAACATAGATTTATGCTGTCTGGACAACATAGAACATAAATTTATGTTAAAGAGCCTCCGCAACATAGATTTATGCTGCCTGGACAACATAGAGCATAAATTTATGCTACAGAGCCTCCGCAGCATAGATTTATGCTGTCTGGACAACATAGAGCATAAATTTATGCTACAAATCCTTTGCAACATAGATTTATGCTACAAAGCCTCCGCAACATAGATTTATGCTGGTTGGACAACATAGAACATAAATTTATGTTAAGAGCATCCACAGCATAGATTTATGCTGTCTGGACAACATAGAGCATAAATTTATGCTACAGAGCCTCCGCAGCATAGATTTATGCTGTCTGGACAACATAGAGCATAAATTTATGCTACAGAGCCTCCGCAGCATAGATTTATGCTGTATGGACAACATAGAGCATAAATTTATGATACAGAGTCTCCGCAGCATAGATTTATGCTGTCTGGACAACATAGAGCATACATTTATGCTACAGAGCCTCCGCAACATAGATTTATGCCACAAAGCCTTTGCAACATAGATTTATGCTGGTTGGACAACATAGATTAAAAATTTATGTTAAAGCCTCCACAGCATAGATTTATGCTGTCTGGACAACATAGAGCATAAATTTATGCTACAGAGCCTCCGCAGCATAGATTTATGCTGTCTGGACAACATAGAGCATAATTTATGCTACAGAGCCTCCGCAGCAAAGATTTATGCTGTCTGGACAACATAGAGCATACATTTATGCTACAGAGCCTCCGCAGCATAGATTTATGCTGTCTGGACAACATAGAGCATAAATTTATGCTACAGAGCCTCCGCAACATAGATTTATGCTGTCTGGACAACATAGAGCATAAATTTATGCTACAGAGCCTCCGCAACATAGATTTATGCTGTCTGGACAACATAGAGCATAAATTTATGCTACAGAGCCTCCGCAGCATAGATTTATGCTGTCTGGACACATACAGCATGAATTTATGCTACAGAGCCTCCGCAACATAGATTTATGCTGTCTGGACAACATAGAGCATAAATTTATGCTACAAAGCCTTTGCAACATAGATTTATGCTGTCTGGACAAAAGAGCATAAATTTATGCTACAGAGCCTCCGCAACATAGATTTATGCTTTCTGGACAAAAGAGAGCATAATTTTATGCTACAGAGCCTCCGCAGCATAGATTTATGCTGTCTGGACAACATAAAGCATAAATTTATGCTACAGAGCCTCCGCAACATAGATTTATGCTGTCTGGACAACATAGAGCATAAATTTATGCTACAGAGCCTCCGCAGCATAGATTTATGCTGTCTGGACAACATAGAGCATAAATTTATGCTACAGAGCCTCCGCAACATAGATTTATGCTGTCTGGACAACATAGAGCATAAATTTATGCTACAGAGCCTCCGCAGCATAGATTTATACTGTCTGGACAATATAGAACATAAATTATGCTACAGAGCCTCCGCAACATAGATTTATGCTGTCTGGACAACATAGAGCATAAATTTATGCTACAGAGCCTCCGCAACATAGATTTATGCTGTCTGGACAACATAGAGCATAAATTTATGCTACAGAGCCTCCGCAGCATAGATTTATGCTGTCTGGACAACATAGAGCATAAATTTATGCTACAGAGCCTCCGCAGCATAGATTTATGCTGTCTGGACAACATAGAGCATAAATTTATGCTACAGAGCCTCCGCAGCATAGATTTATGCTGTCTGGACAACATAGAGCATAAATTTATGCTACAGAGCCTCCGCAGCATAGATTTATGCTGTCTGGACAACAAGAGCATAAATTTATGCTACAGAGCCTCCGCAGCATAGATTTATGCTGTCTGGACAACATAGAGCATAAATTTATGCTACAGAGCCTCCGCAACATAGATTTATGCTGTCTGGACAACATAGAGCATAAATTTATGCTACAGAGCCTCCGCAACATAGATTTATGCTGTCTGGACAACATAGAGCATAAATTTATGCTACAGAGCCTCCGCAGCATAGATTTATGCTGTCTGGACAACATAGAGCATATTTATGCTACAAATCCTTTGCAACATAGATTTATGCTACAAAGCCTTTGCAACATAGATTTATGCTGTCTGGACAACATAGAGCATAAATTTATGCTAAAGAGCCTCCGCAGCATAGATTTATGCTGTCTGGACAACATAGAGCATAAATTTATGCTACAGAGCCTCCGCAGCATAGATTTATGCTGTCTGGACAACATAGAGCATAAATTTATGCTACAGAGCCTCCGCAGCATAGATTTATGCTGTCTGGACAACATAGAGCATAATTTATGCTACAGAGCCTCCGCAGCATAGATTTATGCTGTCTGGATAACATAGAGCATAAATTTATGCTACAGAGCCTCCGCAGCAAAGATTTATGCCACAAAGCCTTTGCAACATAGATTTATGCTGGTTGGACAACATAGAGCATAAAATTTATGCTACAGAGCCTCCGCAGCATAGATTTATGCTGTCTGGACACATAGAGCATAATTTATGCTACAGAGCCTCCGCAGCATAGATTTATGCTGTCTGGACAACATAGAGCATAAATTTATGCTACAGAGCCTCCGCAGCATAGATTTATGCTGTCTGGACAACATAGAGCATAAATTTATGCTACAGAGCCTCCGCAGCATAGATTTATGCTGTCTGGACACATAGAGCATACATTTATGCTACAGAGCCTCCGCAACATAGATTTATGCTGTCTGGACAACATAGAGCATAAATTTATGCTACAGAGCCTCCGCAACATAGATTTATGCTGTCTGGACAACATAGAGCATAAATTTATGCTACAGAGCCTCCGCAGCATAGATTTATGCTGTCTGGACAACATAGAGCATAAATTTATGCTACAGAGCCTCCGCAACATAGATTTATGCTGTCTGGACAACATAGAGCATAAATTTATGCTACAAAGCCTCCGCAACATAGATTTATGCTGTCTGGACAACAAAGAGCATAAATTTATGCTACAGAGCCTCCGCAACATAGATTTATGCTGTCTGGACAACATAGAGCATAAATTTATGCTACAGAGCCTCCGCAGCATAGATTTATGCTGTCTGGACAACATAGAGCATAAATTTATGCTACAGAGCCTCCGCAACATAGATTTATGCTGTCTGGACAACATAGAGCATAAATTTATTATACAGAGCCTCAGCAGCATAGATTTATGCTGTCTGGACAACATAGAGCATAAATTTATGCTACAGAGCCTCCGCAACATAGATTTATGCTGTCTGGACAACATAGAGCATAAATTTATGCTACAGAGCCTCCGCAGCATAGATTTATGCTGTCTGGACAACATAGAGCATAAATTTATGCTACAGAGCCTCCGCAACATAGATTTATGCTGTCTGGACAACATAGAGCATAAATTTATGCTACAGAGCCTCCGCAACATAGATTTATGCTGTCTGGACAACATAGAGCATAAATTTATGCTACAGAGCCTCCGCAGCATAGATTTATGCTGTCTGGACAACATAGAGCATAAATTTATGCTACAGAGCCTCCGCAGCATAGATTTATGCTGTCTGGACAACATAGAGCATAAATTTATGCTACAGAGCCTCCGCAGCATAGATTTATGCTGTCTGGACAACATAGAGCATAAATTTATGCTACAGAGCCTCCGCAGCATAGATTTTGCTGTCTGGACACAAAGAGCATAATTTATGCTACAGAGCCTTCGCAGCATAGATTTATACTGTCTGGACAACATGGAGCAAAATTTATGCTACAGAGCCTCCGCAACATAGATTTATGCTGTCTGGACAACATAGAGCATAATTTATGCTACAGAGCCTCCGCAGCATAGATTTATGCTGTATGGACAACATAGAGCATAAATTTATGCTACAGAGCCTCCGCAGCATAGATTTATGCTGTCTGGACAACATAGAGCAAAATTTATGCTACAATCCTTTGCATTATAGATTTATGCTACAAGCCTTTGCACATAGATTTATGCTGGTTGGACAACATAGAACATAAATTTATGTTAAAGAGCCTCCGCAACATAGATTTATGCTGCCTGGACAACATAGAGCATAAATTTATGCTACAGAGCCTCCGCAGCATAGATTTATGCTGTCTGGACAACATAGAGCATAAATTTATGCTACAAATCCTTTGCAACATAGATTTATGCTACAAAGCCTCCGCAACATAGATTTATGCTGTCTGGACAACATAGAACATAAATTTATGTTAAAGAGCCTCCACAGCATAGATTTATGCTGTCTGGACAACATAGAGCATACATTTATGCTACAGAGCCTCCGCATTATAGATTTATGCTGTCTGGACAACATAAGCATAAATTTATGCTACAGAGCCTCCGCAGCATAGATTTATGCTGTATGGACAACATAGAGCATAAATTTATGCTACAGAGCCTCCGCAGCATAGATTTATGCTGTCTGGACAACATAGAGCATAAATTTATGCTACAGAGCCTCCGCACATAGATTTATGCTACAAAGCCTTTGCAACATAGATTTATGCTGGTTGGACAACATAGAACATAAATTTATGTTAAAGAGCCTCCCAGCATAGATTTATGCTGTCTGGACAACATAGAGCATAAATTTATGCTACAGAGCCTCCGCAGCATAGATTTATGCTGTCTGGACAACATAGAGCATAAATTTATGCTACAGAGCCTCCGCAGCATATATTTATGCTGTCTGGACAACATATAGCATAAATTTATGCTACAGAGCCTCGCAGCATAGATTTATGCTGTCTGGACAACATAGAGCAAATTTATGCTACAGAGCCTCCGCAACATAGATTTATGCTGTCTGGACAACATAGAGCATAAATTTATGCTACAGAGCCTCCGCAGCATAGATTTATGCTGTCTGGACAACATAGAGCATAAATTTATGCTACAGAGCCTCCGCAGCATAGATTTATGCTGTCTGGACAACATAGAGCAAAATTTATGCTACAATCCTTGCTTATAGATTTATGCTACAAAGCCTTTGCAACATAGATTTATGCTGGTCTGGACAACATAGAACATAAATTTATGTACAGAGCCTCCGCAACATAGATTTTTGCTGTCCTGGACAACATAGAGCATAAATTTATGCTACAGAGCCTCCGCAGCATAGATTTATGCTGTCTGGACAACATAGAGCATAAATTTATGCTACAAATCCTTTGCAACATAGATTTTCTACAAAGCCTCCGCAACATAGATTTATGCTGTTGGACAACATAGAACATAAATTTATGTTAAGAGCCTCCGCAGCATAGATTTATGCTGTCTGGACAACATAGAGCATAAATTTATGCTACAGAGCCTCCGCAGCATAGATTTATGCTGTCTGGACAACATAGAGCATAAATTTATGCTACAGAGCCTCCGCAGCATAGATTTTGCTGTCTGGACAACATAGAGCATAAATTTATGCTACAGAGCCTCCGCAGCATAGATTTATGCTGTCTGGACAACATAGAGCATAAATTTATGCTACATACAGAGCCTCCGCACATAGATTTATGCTACAAAGCCTTTGCCATAGATTATGCTGTTGGACAACATAGAACATAAATTTATGTTAAAGAGCCTCCACAGCATAGATTTATGCTGTCTGGACAACATAGAGCATAAATTTATGCTACAGAGCCTCGCAGCATAGATTTATGCTGTCTGGACAACATAGAGCATAAATTTATGCTACAGAGCCTCCGCAGCATAGATTTATGCTGTCTGGACAACGTATAGCATAAATTTATGCTACAGAGCCTCCGCAGCATAGATTTATGCTGTCTGGACAACATGGAGCAAAAATTTATGCTACAGAGCCTCCGCAACATAGATTTATGCTGTCTGGACAACATAGAGCATAAATTTATGCTACAGAGCCTCCGCAGCATAGATTTATGCTGTCTGGACAACATAGAGCATAAATTTATGATACAGAGCCTCCGCAGCATAGATTTATGCTGTCTGGAAACATAGAGCAAAAATTTATGCTACATCCTTTGCAATAGATTTATGCTACAAAGCCTTTGCAACATAGATTTATGCTGGTTGGACAACATAGACATAATTTATGTTAAAGAGCCTCCGCACATAGATTTATGCTGTCTGGACAACATAGAGCATAAATTTATGCTACAGAGCCTCCGCAGCATAGATTTATGCTGTCTGGA
>NW_024428849.1:0-13193 GCF_017562075.2 Anopheles merus | reverse complement strand
ACGCACTTGAAACATGTTTCAATGACATAGAAACTTGGTCCAAAGTACTTGAGACGACCATGGAACATCCTCAAATGACATAGAAACTTTGTCCAAAGTACTTGGGATGCCTATGGAACATCTTAGAAACACATGAAAAAAAGCAGTTTGGAAGAAACAAAAAAGTCTAACTTTAAACGGCCATAACTTTTGAACCAGAAGAGAGAGACATATTTTTTTCACCGTTGGAAAGGAAATTAAAAGTTGGGCAATACAAATTTTTTTTTGTTTTAAGATCAGAGCAACGCAGGAGATAGTATATGGCATCTAAAGTTAGAGGTTTCCAACGCACTTGAAAACATGTTTCAATGACATAGAAACTTGGTCCAAAGTACTTGGGACCACCATGGAACATGTTCCAATGACATAGAAACTTGGTCCAAAGTACTTGAGACGACCATGGAACATCCTCAAATGACATAGAAACTTTGTCCAAAGTACTTGGGATGACTATGGAACATCTTAGAAACACATGAAAAAAGCTGTTTTGAAGAAAAAAAACGTCTAACTTTAAACGGCCATAACTTTTGAACCAGAAGAGATAGAGACATATTTTTTCACACCGTTGGAAAGAAATTAAAAGTTGGGCAATACAATTTTTTTTTGTTTTAAGAATCAGAGCAACGCAGGAGATAGTATATGGCATCTAAAGTTAGGGTTTCCCACGCACTTGAAACATGTTTCAATGACATAGAAACTTGGTCCAAAGTACTGTGACGACCATGGAACATCCTCAAATGACATAGAAACTTTGTCCAAAGTACTGGGATGACTATGGAACATCTTAGAAACACATGAAAAAAAGCAGTTTGGAAGAAAAACGTCTAACTTTAAACGGCCATAACTTTTGAACCAGAAGAGAGAGAGACATAATTTTTTCACCGTTGGAAAGGAAATTAAAAGTTGGGCAATACAAATTTTTTTGTTTTAAGATCAGAGCAACGCAGGAGATAGTATATGGCATCTAAAGTTAGAGGTTTCCAACGCACTTGAAACATGTTTCAATGACATAGAACTTGGTCCAAAGTACTTGGGACCACCATGGAACATGTTCCAATGACATAGAAACTTGGTCCAAAGTACTTGAGACGACCATGGAACATCCTCAAATGACATAGAAACTGGTCCAAAGTACTTGGGATGCCTATGGAACATCTTAGAACACATGAAAAAAAGCAGTTTGAAGAAAAAAAACGTCTAACTTTAAACGGCCATAACTTTTGAACCAGAGAGAGAGACATAATTTTTTCACCGTTGGAAAGGAAATTAAAAGTTGGGCAATACAATTTTTTTTTTGTTTTAAGATCAAGGCAACGCAGGAGATAGTATATGGCATCTAAAGTTAGAGGTTTCCAACGCACTTGAAACATGTTTCAATGACATAGAAAACTGGTCCAAAGTACTTGGGACCACCATGGAACATGTTCCAATGACATAGAAACTTGGTCCAAAGTACTTGAGACGACCATGGAACATCCTCAAATGACATAGAAACTTTGTCCAAAGTACTTGGGATGCTATGGAACATCTTAGAAACACATGAAAAAAGCAGTTTGGAAGAAAAAAAAAAGTCTAACTTTAAACGGCCATAACTTTTGAACCAGAAGAGATAGAGACATAATTTTTTCACCGTTGGAAAGGAAATTAAAAGTTGGGCAATACAAATTTTTTTTGTTTTAAGATCAGAGCAACGCAGGAGATAGTATAGGCATCTAAAGAGTTGGTTTCCAACGCACTTGAAACATGTTTCAATGACATAGAAACTTGGTCCAAAGTACTTGGGACCACCATGGAACATGTTCCAATGACATAGAACTTGGTCCAAGTACTTGAGACGACCATGGAACATCCTCAAATGACATAGAAACCTGGTCCAAAGTACTTGGGATGCCTATGGAACATCTTAGAAACACATGAAAAAAGCTGTTTTGAAGAAAAAAACGTCTAACTTTAAACGGCCATAACTTTTGAACCAGAAGAGATAGAGACATAATTTTTTCACCGTTGGAAAGGAAATTAAAAGTTTGGCAAAACAAATTTTTTTTTATTTTAAGATCAGAGCAACGCAGGAGGTAGTATATGGCATCTAAAGTTAGTGGTTTCCAACGCACTTGAAACATGTTTCAATGACATAGAAACTTGGTCCAAAGTACTTGGGACCACCATGGAACATGTTCCAATGACATAGAAACTTGGTCCAAAGTACTTGAGACGACCATGGAACATCCTCAAATGACATAGAAACTTTGTCCAAAGTACTTGGGATGACTATGGAACATCTTAGAAACACATGAAAAAAAGCGTTGGAAGAAAAAAAACGTCTAACTTTAAACGGCCATAACTTTTGAACCAGAAGAGATAGAGACATAATTTTTTCACCGTTGGAAAGGAAATTAAAAGTTGGGCAATACATTATTTTTTTGTTTAAAGATCAGAGCAACGCAGGAGATAGTATATGGCATCTAAAGTTAGTGGTTTCCAACGCACTTGGAACATGTTTCAATGACATAGAAACTTGGTCCAAAGTGCTGAGACGACCATGGAACATCCTCAAATGACATAGAAACTTTGTCCAAGTACTTGGGATTACTATGGAACATCTTAGAAACACATGAAAAAAAGCAGTTTGAAGAAAAAAAAAGTCTAACTTTAAACGGCCATAACTTTTGAACCAGAAGAGAGAGACATAATTTTTTCACACCGTTGGAAAGGAAATTAAAAGTTGGGCAATACAATTTTTTTTTGTTTAAGATCAGAGCAACGCAGGAGATAGTATATGGCATCTAAAGTTAGTGGTTTCCAACGCACTTGAAACATGTTTCAATGACATAGAAACTTGGTCCAAAGTGCTTGAGACGACCATGGAACATCCTCAAATGACATAGAAACTTTGTCCAAAGTACTTGGGATTACTATGGAACATCTTAGAAACACATGAAAAAAGCAGTTTGGAAGAAAAAAAAGTCTAACTTTAAAACGGCACTAACTTTTGAACCAGAAGATAGAGACATAATTTTTTTCAAAAAAAGAACTTTCAAACCCAAGAACAAGACTTTTGGAAAGGAAATTAAAAGTTGGGCATACAATTTTTGTTTTAAGATCAGAGCAACGCAGGAGATAGTATATGGCATCTAAAGTTAGAGGTTTCCAACGCACTTGAAACATGTTCCAATGACATAGAAACTTGGTCCAAAGTACTTGAGACGAACATGGAACATGTTCCAATGACATAGAAACTTGGTCCAAAGTACTTGGAAAGACCATGGAACATCCTCAAATGACATAGAAACTTGGTCCAAAGTACTTGGGATGACTATGGAACATCTTAGAAACACACATGAAAAAAGCAGTTTGGAAGAAAAAAAAACGTCTAACTTTAAACGGCCATAACTTTTGAACCAGAAGAGCTAGAGACATAAATTTTGACCGTTGGAAAGGAAATTAAAAGTTGGGCAATACAAATTTTTTTTGTTTTAAGATCAGAGCAACGCAGGAGATAGTATATGGCATCTAAAGTTAGTGGTTTCCAACGCACTTGAAACATGTTTCAATGACATAGAAACTTGGTCCAAAGTACTTGAGACGACCATGGAACATCCTCAAATGACATAGAAACTTTGTCCAAAGTACTTGGGATGACTATGGAACATCTTAGAAACACATGAAAAAAAGCAGTTTGGAAGAAAAAAAAACGTCTAACTTTAAACGGCCATAACTTTTGAACCAGAAGAGATAGACATAATTTTTTCACCGTTGGAAGGAAATTAAAAGTTGGGCATACACAATTTTTTTTGTTTTAAGATCAGAGCAACGCAGGAGATAGTATATGGCATCTAAAGTTAGAGGTTTCCAACGCACTTGAAACATGTTCACATGACATAGAAACTTGGTCCAAAGTACTTGGGACCACCACCATGGAACATGTTCCAATGACATAGAAACTTGGTCCAAAGTACTTGAGACGACCATGGAACATCCTCAAATGACATAGAAACCTGGTCCAAAGTACTTGGGATGCCTATGGAACATCTTAGAAACACATGAAAAAAAGCAGTTTGGAAGAAAAAAAACGTCTAACTTTAAACGGCCATAACTTTTGAACCAGAAGAGATAGAGACATAATTTTTTCACCGTTGGAAAGGAAATTAAAAGTTGGGCAATACAATTTTTTTTGTTTTAAGATCAGAGCAACGCAGGAGATAGTATATGGCATCTAAAGTTAGTGGTTTCCAACGCACTTGAAACATGTTTCAATGACATAGAAACTGGTCCAAAGTGCTTGAGACGACCATGGAACATCCTCAAATGACATAGAAACTTTGTCCAAAGTACTTGGGATTACTATGAACATCTTAGAAACACATGAAAAAAAGCAGTTTGGAAGAAAAAAAAGTCTAACTTTAAACGGCCATAACTTTTGAACCAGAAGAGATAGAGACATAATTTTTTCACCGTTGGAAAGGAAATTAAAAGTTGGGCAATACAATTTTTTTGTTTTAAGATCAGAGCAACGCAGGAGATAGTATATGGCATCTAAAGTTAGAGGTTTCCAACGCACTTGAAACATGTTTCAATGACATAGAACTTGGTCAAAGTACTTGGGACCACCATGGAACATGTTCCAATGACATAGAAACTTGGTCCAAAGTACTTGAGACGACCATGGAACATCCTCAAATGACATAGAAACCTGGTCCAAAGTACTTGGGATGCCTATGGAACATCTTAGAAACACATGAAAAAAGCAGTTTGGAAGAAAAAAAAACGTCTAACTTTAAACGGCCATAACTTTTGAACCAGAAGAGAGAGACATAATTTTTTCACCGTTGGAAAGGAAATTAAAAGTTGGGCAATACAATTTTTTTTTGTTTAAGATCAGAGCAACGCAGGAGATAGTATATGGCATCTAAACAAAAAGTTGTGGTTTCCAACGCACTTGAAACATGTTTCAATGACATAGAAACTTGGTCCAAAGCTTGAGACGACCATGGAACATCCTCAAATGACATAGAAACTTTGTCCAAAGTACTTGGGATACTATGGAACATCTTAGAAACACATGAAAAAAAGCAGTTTGGAAGAAAAAAAAATCTAACTTTAAACGGCCATAACTTTTGAACCAGAAGAGATAGAGACATAATTTTTCCACCGTTGGAAAGGAAATTAAAAGTTGGGCAATACAATTTTTTTTTGTTTTAAGATCAGAGCAACGCAGGAGATAGTATATGGCATCTAAAGTTAGAGGTTTCCAACGCACTTGAAACATGTTTCAATGACATAGAAACTTGGTCCAAAGTACTTGGGACCACCATGGAACATGTTCCAATGACATAGAAACTTGGTCCAAAGTACTTGAGGGATTACTATGGAACATCTTAGAAACACATGAAAAAAAAAGCAGTTTGGAAGAAAAAAAAAGTCTAACTTTAAACGGCCATAACTTTTGAACCAGAAGAGAGAGACATAATTTTTTCACCGTTGGAAAGGAAATTAAAAGTTGGGCAATACAATTTTTTTTTGTTTTAAGATCAGAGCAACGCAGGAGATAGTATATGGCATCTAAAGTTAGTGGTTTCCAACGCACTTGAAACATGTTTCAATGACATAGAAACTTGGTCCAAAGTGCTTGAGACGACCATGGAACATCCTCAAATGACATAGAAACTTTGTCCAAAGTACTTGGGATACTATGGAACATCTTAGAAACACATGAAAAAAAGCAGTTTGGAAGAAAAAAAAAGTCTAACTTTAAACGGCCATAACTTTTGAACCAGAAGAGATAGAGACATAATTTTTTCACCGTTGGAAAGGAAATTAAAGTTGGGCAATACAATTTTTTTTGTTTAAGATCAGAGCAACGCAGGAGATAGTATATGGCATCTAAAGTTAGAGGTTTCCAACGCACTTGAAACATGTTTCAATGACATAGAAACTTGGTCCAAAGTACTTGGGACCACCATGGAACATGTTCCAATGACATAGAAACTTGTCCAAAGTACTTGAGACGACCATGGAACATCCTCAAATGACATAGAAACCTGTCCAAAGTACTTGGGATGCCTATGGAACATCTTAGAAACACATGAAAAAAGCAGTTTGGAAGAAAAAAAACGTCTAACTTTAAACGGCCATAACTTTTGAACCAGAAGAGAGAGACATAATTTTTTCAATTTTTTCACCGTTGGAAAGGAATTAAAAGTTGGGCAATACAATTTTTTTTGTTTTAAGATCAGAGCAACGCAGGAGATAGTATATGGCATCTAAAGTTAGTGGTTTCCAACGCACTTGAAACATGTTTCAATGACATAGAAACTTGGTCCAAAGTGCTTGAGACGACCATGGAACATCCTCAAATGACATAGAAACTTTGTCCAAAGTACTTGGGATTACTATGGAACATCTTAGAAACACATGAAAAAAGCAGTTTGGAAGAAAAAAAAGTCCTCTAACTTTAAACGGCCATAACTTTTGAACCAGAAGAGATAGAGACATAATTTTTTCACCGTTGGAAAGGAAATTAAAAGTTGGGCAATACAAATTTTTTTTTGTTTTAGATCAGAGCAACGCAGGAGATAGTATATGGCATCTAAAGTTAGTGGTTTCCAACGCACTTGAAACATGTTTCAATGACATAGAAACTTGGTCCAAAGTACTTGAGACGACCATGGAACATCCTCAAATGACATAGAACCTGGTCCAAAGTACTTGGGATGCCTATGGAACATCTTAAAACACATGAAAAAAGCTGTTTTGAAGAAAAAAACGTCTAACTTTAAACGGCCATAACTTTTGAACCAGAAGAGATAGAGACATAATTTTTTCACCGTTAAAGGAAATTAAAAGTTGGGCAATACAAATTGTTTTTTTTTAAGATCAGAGCAACGCAGGAGATAGTATATGGCATCTAAAGTTAGAGGTTTCCAACGCACTTGAAACATGTTTCAATGACATAGAAACTTGGTCCAAAGTACTTGGGACCACCATGGAACATGTTCCAATGACATAGAAACTTGGTCCAAAGTACTTGAGACGACCATGGAACATCCTCAAATGACATAGAAACTTTGGTCCAAAGTACTTGGGATGACTATGGAACATCTTAGAAACACATGAAAAAACAGTTTGAAGAAAAAAAAAACGTCTAACTTTAAACGGCCATAACTTTTGAACCAGAAGAGATAGAGACATAATTTTTCACCGTTGGAAAGGAAATTAAAAGTTGGGCAATACAAATTTTTTTTTGTTTAAGAGATCAGAGCAACGCAGGATAGTATATGGCATCTAAAGTTAGTGGTTTCCAACGCACTTGAAACATGTTTCAATGACATAGAAAAAACTTGGTCCAAAGTACTTGAGACGACCATGGAACATCCTCAAATGACATAGAAACTTTGTCCAAAGTACTTGGGATGACTATGGAACATCTTAGAAACACATGAAAAAAAGCAGTTGGAAGAAAAAAACGTCTAACTTTAAACGGCCATAACTTTTGAACCAGAAGAGATAGAGACATAATTTTTTCACCGTTGGAAAGGAAATTAAAAGTTGGCAATACAAATTTTTTTGTTTTAAGATCAGAGCAACGCAGGAGATAGTATATGGCATCTAAAGTTAGAGGTTTCCAACGCACTTGAAACATGTTTCAATGACATAGAAACTTGGTCCAAAGTACTTGGACCACCATGGAACATGTTCCAATGACATAGAAACTTGGTCCAAAGTACTTGAGACGACCATGGAACATCCTCAATGACATAGAAACCTGGTCCAAAGTACTTGGGATGCCTATGGAACATCTTAGAAACACATGAAAAAAAGCAGTTTGGAAGAAAAAAAAAGTCTAACTTTAAACGGCCATAACTTTTGAACCAGAAGAGAGAGACATAATTTTTTCACCGTTGGAAAGGAAATTAAAAGTTGGGCAATACAATTTTTTTTGTTTTAAGATCAGAGCAACGCAGGAGATAGTATATGGCATCTAAAGTTAGAGGTTTCCAACGCACTTGAAACATGTTTCAATGACATAGAAACTTGGTCCAAAGTACTTGGGACCACCATGGAACATGTTCCAATGACATAGAAACTTGGTCCAAAGTACTTGAGACGACCATGGAACATCCTCAAATGACATAGAAACTTTGTCCAAAGTACTTGGGATGACTATGGAACATCTTAGAAACACATGAAAAAAAGCAGTTTGGAAGAAAAAAAGTCTAACTTTAAACGGCCATAACTTTTGAACCAGAAGAGATAGAGACATAATTTTTTCACCGTTGGAAAGGAAATTAAAAGTTGGGCAATACAAATGGTTTTTGTTTAAAGATCAGAGCAACGCAGGAGATAGTATATGGCATCTAAAGTTAGAGGTTTCCAACGCACTTGAAACATGTTTCAATGACATAGAAACTTGGTCCAAAGTACTTGGGACCACCATGGAACATGTTCCAATGACATAGAAACTTGGTCCAAAGTACTTGAGACGACCATGGAACATCCTCAAATGACATAGAAACCTTGGTCCAAAGTACTTGGGATGCCTATGGAACATCTTAGAAACACATGAAAAAAGCTGTTTTGAAGAAAAAAACGTCTAACTTTAAACGGCCATAACTTTTGAACCAGAAGAGATAGAGACATAATTTTTTCACCGTTGGAAAGGAAATTAAAAGTTGGGCAATACAATTTTTTTTGTTTTAAAGATCAGAGCAACGCAGGAGATAGTATATGGCATCTAAAGTTAGTGGTTTCCAACGCACTTGAAACATGTTTCAATGACATAGAAACTTGGTCCAAAGTACTTGGGACCACCATGGAACATGTTTCAATGACATAGAAACTTGGTCCAAAGTACTTGAGACGACCATGGAACATCCTCAAATGACATAGAAACTTTGTCCAAAGTACTTGGGATGACTATGGAACATCTTAGAAACACATGAAAAAAAGCAGTTTGAAGAAGAAAAAAAACGTCTAACTTTAAACGGCCATAACTTTTGAACCAGAAGAGATAGAGACATAATTTTTTCACCGTTGGAAAGGAAATTAAAAGTTGGGCAATACAATTTTTTTTTGTTTTAAGATCAGAGCAACGCAGGAGATAGTATATGGCATCTAAAGTTAGTGGTTTCCAACGCACTTGAAACATGTTTCAATGACATAGAAACTTGGTCCAAAGTGCTTGAGACGACCATGGAACATCCTCAAATGACATAGAAACTTTGTCCAAAGTACTTGGGATACTATGGAACATCTTAGAAACACATGAAAAAAGCAGTTTGGAAGAAAAAAAAAAGTCTAACTTTAAACGGCCATAACTTTTGAACCAGAAGAGAGAGACATAATTTTTTCACCGTTGGAAAGGAAATTAAAAGTTGGGCAATACAATTTTTTTTTTGTTTTAAGATCAGAGCAACGCAGGAGATAGTATATGGCATCTAAAGTTAGAGGTTTCCAACGCACTTGAAACATGTTTCAATGACATAGAAACTTGGTCCAAAGTACTTGGGACCACCATGGAACATGTTCCAATGACATAGAAACTTGGTCCAAAGTACTTGGAAAGACCATGGAACATCGTCAAATGACATAGAAACTTGGTCCAAAGTACTTGGGACCACCATGGAACATCTTAGAAACACATGAAAAAAGCTGTTGTGAAGAAAAAAAAACGTCTAACTTTAAACGGCCATAACTTTTGAACCAGAAGAGATAGAGACCTAATTTTTTCACCGTTGGAAAGGAAATTAAAAGTTGGGCAATAGATTTTTTTTTGTTTTAAGATCAGAGCAACGCAGGAGATAGTATATGGCATCTAAAGTTAGTGGTTTCCAACGCACTTGAAACATGTTTCAATGACATAGAAACTTGGTCCAAAGTACTTGAGACGACCATGGAACATCCTCAATGACATAGAAACTTTGTCCAAAGTACACTAGACCTTTACAAACAACACCTCACATCATTGCAAGTGTCTCAAGTACTTGAACGACCATGGAACATCCTCAAATGACATAGAAACTTTGTCCAAAGCACACTAGAACCACTTTACAAAACATGCTCCAATCATTTCAAGTGTCTCCAAAGTACTTGGGACGACCATGGACATCCTCAAATGACATAGAAACTTTGTCCAAAGCACTTAGAACCACTTTACAACATGCTCCAACATCATTGCAAGTTCTCCAAAGTACTTGGACGACCATGAAACATCCTCAAATGACATAGAAACCTGGTCCAAAGTACTTGGGATGACTATGGAACATCTTAGAAACACATGAAAAAAAGCAGTTTGGAAGAAAAAAAAAGTCTAACTTTAAACGGCCATAACTTTTGAACCAGAAGAGAGAGACATAATTTTTTCACCGTTGGAAAGGAAATTAAAAGTTGGGCAATACAATTTTTTTTTTTTTAAGATCAGAGCAACGCAGGAGGTAGTATATGACATCTAAAGTTAGAGGTTTCCAACGCACTTGAAACATGTTTCAATGACATAGAAACTTGGTCCAATACTTGGGACCACCATGGAACATGTTCCAATGACATAGAAACTTGGTCCAAAGTACTTGAGACGACCATGGAACATCCTCAAATGACATAGAAACCTGGTCCAAAGTACTTGGGATGCCTATGGAACATCTTAGAAAACACATGAAAAAAGCTGTTTTGAAGAAAAAACGTCTAACTTTAAACGGCCATAACTTTTGAACCAGAAGAGATAGAGACATAATTTTTTCACACCGGAAAGGAAATTAAAAGTTGGGCAATACAAATTGTTTTTGTTTTAAGATCAGAGCAACGCAGGAGATAGTATATGGCATCTAAAGTTAGAGGTTTCCAACGCACTTGAAACATGTTTCAATGACATAGAAACTTGGTCCAAAGTACTTGGGACCACCATGGAACATGTTCCAATGACATAAAAACTTGGTCCAAAGTACTTGAGACGACCATGGAACATCCTCAAATGACATAGAAACCTTGTCCAAAGTACTTGGGATGACTATGGAACATCTTAGAAACATGAAAAAAAGCAGTTTGAAGAAAAAAACGTCTAACTTTAAACGGCCATAACTTTTGAACCAGAAAGATAGAGACATAATTTTTTCACCGTTGGAAAGGAAATTAAAAGTTGGGCAATACAATTTTTTTTTGTTTAAGATCAGAGCAACGCAGGAGATAGTATATGGCATCTAAAGTTAGTGTTTCCAACGCACTTGAAACATGTTTCAATGACATAGAACTTGGTCCAAAGTACTTGAGACGACCATGGAACATCCTCAAATGACATAGAAACTTTGTCCAAAGTACTTGAGACGACCATGGAACATCCTCAAATGACATAGAAACCTGGTCCAAAGTACTTGGGATGCCTATGGAACATCTTAGAAACACATGAAAAAAGCTGTTTTGAAGAAAAAAACGTCTAACTTTAAACGGCCATAACTTTTGAACCAGAAGAGATAGAGACATAATTTTTTCACCGTTGGAAAGGAAATTAAAAGTTGGGCAATACAATTTTTTTTTTGTTTAAAGATCAGAGCAACGCAGGATAGTATATGGCATCTAAAGTTAGTGGTTTCAACGCACTTGAAACATGTTTCAATGACATAGAAACTTGGTCCAAAGTACTTGAGACGACCATGGAACATCCTCAAATGACATAGAAACTTTGTCCAAAGTACTTGAGACGACCATGGAACATCTTAGAAACACATGAAAAAAAGCAGTTTGGAAGAAAAAAAAACGTCTAACTTTAAACGGCCATAACTTTTGAACCAGAAGAGAGACATAATTTTTTCACCGTTGGAAAGGAAATTAAAAGTTGGGCAATACAATTTTTTTTGTTTTAAGATCAGAGCAACGCAGGAGATAGTATATGGCATCTAAAGTTAGTGGTTTCCAACGCACTTGAAACATGTTTCAATGACATAGAAACTTGGTCCAAAGTACTTGGGACCACCATGGAACATGTTCCAATGACATAGAAACTTGGTCCAAAGTACTTGAGACGACCATGGAACATCCTCAATGACATAGAAACCTGGTCCAAAGTACTTGGGATGCTATGGAACATCTTAGAAACACATGAAAAAGCTGTTTTGAAGAAAAAAACGTCTAACTTTAAACGGCCATAACTTTTGAACCAGAAGAGATAGAGACATAATTTTTTCACCGTTGGAAAGAAATTAAAAGTTGGGCAATACAAATTTTTTTTGTTTTAAGATCAGAGCAACGCAGGAGATAGTATATGGCATCTAAAGTTAGTGGTTTCCAACGCACTTGAAACAT
Source organism: Anopheles merus (assembly GCF_017562075.2). Lineage (NCBI taxonomy): Eukaryota > Metazoa > Arthropoda > Insecta > Diptera > Culicidae > Anopheles > Anopheles merus. The sequence continues at coordinate 866 of NW_024428849.1, read as the reverse complement.
GTTTCAATGACATAGAAACTTGGTCCAAAGTGCTTGAGACGACCATGGAACATCCTCAAATGACATAGAAACTTTGTCCAAAGTACTTGGGATTACTATGGAACATCTTAGAAACACATGAAAAAAAGCAGTTTGGAAGAAAAAAAAGTCTAACTTTAAACGGCCATAACTTTTGAACCAGAAGAGAGAGACATAATTTTTTCACCGTTGGAAGGAAATTAAAAGTTGGGCAATACAATTTTTTTTTGTTTAAGATCAGAGCAACGCAGGAGATAGTATATGGCATCTAAAGTTAGAGGTTTCCACGCACTTGAACAATGTTTCAATGACATAGAAACTTGGTCCAAAGTACTTGGGACCACCATGGAACATGTTCCAATGACATAGAAACTTGGTCCAAAGTACTTGAGACGACCATGGAACATCCTCAAATGACATAGAAACTTGTCCAAAGTACTTGGGATGACTATGGAACATCTTAGAAACACATGAAAAAAAGCAGTTTGGAAGAAAAAAAACGTCTAACTTTAAACGGCCATAACTTTTGAACCAGAAGAGATAGAGACATAATTTTTTCACCGTTGGAAAGGAATTAAAAGTTGGGCAATACAATTTTTTTTTGTTTTAAGATCAGAGCAACGCAGGAGATAGTATATGGCATCTAAAGTTAGTGGTTTCCAACGCACTTGAAACATGTTTCAATGACATAGAAACTTGGTCCAAAGTGCTTGAGACGACCATGGAACATCCTCAAATGACATAGAAACTTTGTCCAAAGTACACTAGACCACTTTACAACATGCTCCAACATCATTGCAAGTGTCTCCAAAGTACTTGAGACGACCATGGAACATCCTCAAATGACA
>NW_024428848.1:0-13239 GCF_017562075.2 Anopheles merus | reverse complement strand
TTGTAAAAAAGTGAGTGAATGGCGCATTTAAAAGTGAATTGTTGTAAAAAGTGAGTGAATGGTGCATAAAAAAAGTGAGTTTGTTGTTAAAAAAGTGAGTGAATGGCGCATAAAAAAGTGATTGTTGTTAAAAAGTTAGTGAATGGCGCATAAAAAGGAGTTTGTTGAGTGAATGGCGAACAAAAAAGTGAGTTTAATGTAAAAAATTAAGTGAACGGCGCATTAAAAAGTGAGTTTGTTGTAAAAAAGTGAGTGAATGGCGCATAAAAAAGTGAGTTTGTTGTAAAAAAAAAGTGAATGGTGCATCAAAAAGTGAGTTTGTTGTAAAAAAGTGAGTGAATGGCGAATAAAAAAGTGAGTTTGTTGTAAAAAAGTGAGTGAATGGCGCATTAAAAAGTGAGTTTGTTGAGTGAATGGCGAACAAAAAAGTGAGTTTGTTGTAAAAAAGTGAGTGAACGGTGCATTAAAAAGTGAGTTTGTTGTAAAAAGTGAGTGAATGGCGCATAAAAGAGTGAGTTTGTTGTAAAAAAGTGAGTGAATGGCGCACAAAAAAGTAAGTTTGTTGTAAAAAAGTGAGTAAATGGTGCATAAAAGAGTGAGTTTGTTGAGTGATTGGTACATAAAAAAGTGAGTTTGTTGTTAAAAAGTTAGTGAATGGCGCATAAAAAGGAAGTTTGTTGTAAAAAAATGAATGAATGGCGCATAAAAAAGTGAGTTTGTTGTAAAAAAGTGAGTGAATGGCGCATTCAAAAGTGAGTTTGTTGTAAAAAAGTTAGTGAATGGCGCATAAAAAAGTGAGTTTGTTGTAAAAAAGTGAGTGAATGGCGCATAAAAAAGTGAGTTTGTTGTAAAAAAGTGAGTGAATGGCACACAAAAAAGTGAGTTTGTTGAGTGAATGGCGAACAAAAAAATGAGTTTGTTGTAAAAAAGTGAGTGAATAATGCATGAAAAAGTGAGTTTGTTGTAAAAAAGTGAGTGAATGGCGCATAAAAAAGTGAGTTTGTTATAAAAAGTGAGTGAATGGTGCATCAAAAAGTGAGTTTGTTGTAAAAAAGTGAGTGAATGGCGCATAAAAAAGTGAGTTTGTTGTTAAAAAGTGAGTGAATGGCGCATTAAAAAGTGAGTTTGTTGAGTGAATGGCGAACAAAAAAGTGAGTTTGTTGTAAAAAATTGAGTGAACGGCGCATTAAAAAGTGAGTTTGTTGTAAAAAGTGAGTGAATGGCGCATAAAAGAGTGAGTTTGTTGTCAAAAGTGAGTGAATGGCGCATTAAAAAGTGAGTTTGTTGTAAAAAAGTGAGTGAATGGCGCATAAAAGATTGAGTTTGTTGAGTGATTGTCGCATAAAAAGATGAGTTTGTTGTAAAAAAGTGAGTGAATGGCACACAAAAAAGTAAATTTGTTTTAAAAAAGTGAGTGAATGGTGCATAAAAAAGTGAGTTTGTTGTAAAGAAGTGAGTGATTGGCACACAAAAAAGTGAGGTTGTTTTTAAAAAGTGAGTGAATGACGCATAAAAAAGTGAGTTTGTTGTAAAAAAGTGAGTGAATGGCGCATAAAAAAGTGAGTTTGTTGTCAAAAAGTGAGTGAATGGCGCATTAAAAAGTGAGTTTGTTGTAAAAAGTGAGTGAATGGCGCATTAAAAAGTGAGTTTGTTGTAAAAAAGTGAGTGAATGGCGCATTAAAAAGTGAGTTTGTTGTAAAAAAGTGAGTGTTTAATCTCACTATTTCGGATAATTTATTTTCCGCGTTTCGGTGTAACTTTCAAACCTTTAATATTTACCAGCAGTTATTCGTTGTGTAGCAAAATTGAAAGAGAACTTTATTTACGACATTCACTGTTATTTATAAACTACTCGATCGAGCCGAACACTCGAAATTGAACGAAGACTGTTCGTGTTTCGTTAAGCACGATATGAAGTGACAGGGCTTGCCTGAACATCCTCCCCCCCCTTGACGAATGTCAACAATCCAAACAAAAACAATCAAAATAAACGGAAATTATGTGCATGTGCTCTCGTCGGCCTCTGCCACAGGTAAGATACAAATTTTTGTTATCGGACGAGTTACGATACCTTTTGATGTTTTCAGTGTTACTACCCGTGTCAGCTTGTCGTCTCCGGTGTGCACATGTACGATACGTGCGAGTGGCCAACGTGTTGGGGGGAGGAAATCGTCCTTCAGAATGACCAGTCTGCCAGGTAAGATGCTGTCGTTCCTCTTCGCCATGGTGTTATCGCGTTGCATCTCTTGCAGGTATTCCGTCGTCCAGTGTTTCCAGAAGCGTTGCACCATTACTTGCCACTTCTGCAAGTCGCTGAGGGTGCAGGAACGAAGGTGGGTGTAGTCCGGCTCGGGGACAGCATGCATCGATGTGCCCACGAGGAAATGCGCTGGGGTAAGTGCCGATATATCGTTAGGGTCGTCTGACATAGGTAGGAGAGGCCGCGAGTTCATCGCCGCCTCAATCTGGTGTAGGACCGTTGTGTAGCCTTCGTAGGATAGTCGCGTGCTGCCTAACTGCCGAAAAAGGTGTCGCTTGGCGGTCTTCACAGCTGCTTCCCACAATCCGCCGAAGTGTGGTGTCTTGGGAGGGGTGAAGTGCCAATTGATACCGCGGTTAGTGCAATCTGTCACAATTAGATGTAGCTGCTGTTCATCGCGAAACATTTCGAACAGCTCGTGAAGCTCCCTCGCCGCGCCTTCGAAGTTTTTCCCGTTGTCCGAGTGTATGTGTGCCGGTAAACCGCGTCGTGCTGTGAATCTGTGTAATGCAGCTAAAAAACCAGCAGTAGTTAGATCACTTACCAGCTCCAAGTGTACGGCCTTAGTGGAAAAACAAACAAACACGCAGAGGTAGCATTTTCCCGGAGCGGCTCGTTTATGGGCTGGCTTCAGGTATAATGGACCGGCGTAATCCACTCCGGTAACACTAAAAGGCCGGCTGGGAGTGATGCGCTGCGCTGGAAGCTGTCCAAGTTGTTGCTGTTCAAGTGTCGGTCGCTGTCGAATGCACCGAAAACAATTTTGCACAATGTGCTTAACAAGATGCCTTCCATCTAACGGCCAAAACTCTTCGCGAATTCGAGATAAGAGCAGCCTTCCTCCTCCATGACGAAGCTCCTCGTGTTGATACTTTGCGATCAATTGCGCGAACGGATGTTTCTTGGGAAGCAAAACAGGGTGCTTCGCTTGGTAGGGAAGTTGAGATAGCCGTAAACGCCCCCCTACACGGATAATCCCTTGTTCGTCAAGGAATGGACTTAGTGCACGTAAAGGTGATTGCTTCATCACTTCGTTTCCCTTTTTGAGCTGCCCGAGTTCAGCTGAAAATGCATCCTGCTGTGCTAGGCGGCTTAACACAGTGTTTGCTGCTTCCATGTACTCGGGTGTGACGATTAAAGGTGCGGGGTGCTGTGCTGCTGTTCGCTGAGTGCGTGCCTTTTCCTTAGCGTTACGTGTGAAGCGAATGCAGTATGATACGATACGCAGCAATCGCTTGTAGCTAGAACACAACGCAAACCAAGGGTGACTAGTGGTTGTGTGTACAACGGCAGCACTCACCTGGCGAATCTCTAGATTCGTTTCGTTGGCTGGTTCTGGGTTAGAGTTGGGCCAGATGGAAGCGGGCAAAGATAGCCAATCCGGACCGAAGCTCCACAGTTTGCTTTTCAGGAAATCAGCGGCTGACGTGCCTCGTGAAACCAGATCAGCAGGATTAGACGCGCCGGGTACATGTCTCCACTGCCGCGGGTGTGAGTAATGCTGCACTTCAGATACCCGGTTAGCCACAAACGTTGCCCATGTGTTGGGTGTGGCGCTGATCCAGGTTAAGGTGATGGTGGAATCCGACCAAAAGAAAGACTCTGCAACGTTGATCCCCATCGCCTTCTTTACCCGGTGATGCAAGTGTGCTCCTAATACAGCAGCGCATAGTTCAAGGCGGGGCAGTGTGACGCGCTTGAGCGGTGCCACACGCGATTTGGAAGAAAGCAACGTTATGCGTATCTGCCCACTTTCGCCTTCACAACGCGCATAAATGCAGGCTCCATATGCTGCTTCCGATGCATCACAGAAGGTATGTAGCTGAATACGCGCACCAGGTAGAAGCGCATAACGACTAACCTTGAATTCAGAGATGAGTTGCCAATCCTGTTGTATTGCTTTCCATTTCTTACAGATAGTATCTGGAACATACTCGTCCCAACCAGCTTTCTGCAACCATAATTCCTGCATCATCATCTTGGCCCGAATGACAATCGGGGAGATCAGGCCCAGCGGATCGAACATGCGAGCTACGTTAGATAGAATGGATCGCTTTGTCGGAATGGACACATCACTGGATATTGCGGATTCGAAAGATAAAACGTCATGCTCTGGCTCCCATGAAACACCAAGAGCCTTTACCGTCTCGTGTGGTAAGAATTGCCGCGCTGACTGTGTGCCGATTTGATCCGCATTTAAACCGGCGAGCACCTCGAGCTGATTGGATGTCCACTTTCGCAGCTCGAAGCCGCCTTTGGCGAGCAATTGGGAAAGCTCGATTCGTAACTGGCGAGCATTTTCGATGGAATCAGCACCACCGATGAAATCGTCAACGTAGAAATTAGTTTTCAAAGCAGCTGAAGCATTGGGACAAGAGTCGCCCTCATCGTTTGCAAGCTGCAGCAATGTTCTGGTTGCTAAGAATGATGAGGGGGCTAAGCCATAGGTAACTGTATTCAGCTCAAAATATTCGATTGGCGAGTGAGGCGAAAATCGAAAGCAAATGCGTACAAATTTCCGGTCGTTAGGATGAAGCAATACTTGTCGATACATTTTCGCAATATCTCCAACAACGGCTACTTTATATGTGCGGAAGCGCAAAATTATGTCGAGCAGATCGTCCTGCACGACAGGACCGACGCATAACGCATCGTTTAGCGAAAAGCCGGTGGACGTCTTAGCTGAACCATCAAATACCACGCGAACCTTTGTTGTGGAGCTAGCGGCTTTGAACACGGGATGGTGAGGCAGATAATACGCGCGTTCGTCGTCGGAGGGGTTTTTTATGCGTGACATGTGCCCAAGCTCCAGATACTCACGCATAAAATCATGGTACGCCGCTTTTACCCTTTGATCTCGTTCTAACCTCCTTTCTAGCAAACTAAAACGCCTTAATGCTGCTGCCTTCGAAAGGCCAAGCTTATCATCGAAGTCTGCTTGTTTAGGTAAGCATACCAGATAACGACCAGCTTTGTCTCGCTGTGTTGTATCCTTGTAAAATTGCTCACATTTGCGATCCTCAGGAGAATAGCCATCGTTAACCTGTAGTTCTTCTACTTTCCAGAAACGCTCTATTGATTCTTCTAGTGAAACCATGCACACCACGGATGAAGTATGAAAAGTATTGGATGTTGCTGGCTGAGAGGTAGATGCGGATCCACTCACGACCCAGCCGAATACGCTCTCCATCAGGACTGGGAGATTTGATGACATTTTATATTGCGCCCCGCTTACAAAGAACGTGTGATAGTGCCGGGCACCGAGAATAATGTCGATCGGTGCCGACTTCTCGAAATGGGGGTCGGCGAACATAATATGTGGCGGTAATTTCCAGCCACTGGTGGACACATCATGTGCGGGCAAATCAGCAATAAGCTTCTCGACTATCAAAAACTCAACATTAATTGCATAAGGGCTCGTTCTGGAAGATACCGTGGTGCGCATCGATTTCCGCACCGGGGTGGCCGATTGACCAGCACCAATCAGTGTGATGTCGACCGTGCCCGATTTGATACCTAGCCGATTAGCAAAACGGCTACTCATCAAATCTGGCTGGGAGGCACTATCTAAAAGTGCGCGTGCAGGATGCATTATGCCATGCGCATCAACAATGTTTACCAGTGCAGTTTGAAGCAGAACTTGTTCCGTAGTTTGCCTCAATGCTGCTGCATAAGTGCGTTGCGTGTTTGCCGTGTGATCGTCTGTGTTGTGTGTGTTGTGTACGGAAGCATTTTGCGCAGCTGACGTGTTCGCAGTGGAAAATGTGCCGTAATTTTGTGAAGAGTGTAAAAGCGAGTGGTGTGTTGAATTGCAGTGTCTGCACTTGTATTGCGATGAGCAATCACGCACACGGTGATTGTCGCGCAAACAATTCAAGCACAATTTCAGTGTCATTGTGTTTCGGTACCGTTCCTCCGGTGACATTTGCATGAAACGCGGGCATTTCGATAAGTTGTGATCGGAGTGGCATAAAGGGCATGTGCGTGTGTCGTGTGATGTTGACGGAAAGCTTGCTAAGCGCATAGGCGGAGCATGTTTATGTGCATAGTGCGTTTGGTTCACGGTAGAGGGAGCTTCGGTAATGTTTACCTGTAAGGTTTCCAACACTCGCATACGGCGCTGTAAAAATGCGATTAATCCTTCGTAACTAGGATTTTGGCTAGTTGAGGCATTTTCCTCCCAATCTCTTAATGTGGAGGTAGGCAATTTTGTGCACATTAAGTGTTCTAACAAGCAGCTCCATGCCTCCGTTTTTTCGCCTAGATGATTGAGAGTTTTCTTGTGACGCTCGAACTCGTCCACAAGATGGTGAAGGGTTGATGCACTCTCCTTCTTAACGGTGGCCATACCAAAAAGTGCTTGAAGATGCCGTTTCTTTAATAAATACTCATTCGAGTATCTTTCGGTGAGCATTTGCCATGCTAGCTCGTAATTGGCTGCGCTAATCGTGATTGCTTCGATCACCTTTGCGGCCTCGCCTTTCACGGAAGCTCGTAAATAATGAAACTTTTGTATCGGTGGTAGTTCCATATTTTCGTGAATTAATCCCTCAAAAGTGTCCCTATACGTGAGCCATTGCATGTAATCACCATCGAACTCAGGAAGTGAGATGGTGGGAAGCTTTATACCTGCCAACGGGTTGGTGTTTGGCGTTGTGCTTGCGGATCGCGGAACGTGCACCCGTTTAGCCTTCAAATGGGCTTCAAGGCGTATCAAACGCGAGCCGAAATCGTCTCGTAACGCGGCATTGTGACTTATCACTTCCTCGGTGGCCGCTGCATCTTCCAATTTGGCCTGAATTGCTTCCAAATCAACGGAAAGCTTCTGGACCCTTGCAATGCGAATATTGATTTCGATTGCATCCCGTTCCGGGTCAAATTCGGCCAAAAACTTTTCGTGCTTAGCCAATACTGCTAGTAAAACTGTCCTTCTGGACGACAAAACGTTTATCGGAGCAGTCATAGTGCGGTTTGACAAAAAACGCTAAATTTCGCGGACACAGTGAACTTGGTCGATTGTGAGGCGACTAAAGCACAGTTACACGCGCGCAAACAGTGATTATCGCGAGAATAATTAAGATTTAGAAAACCAGATTCGTCTTAATCCTGGTCACGGCACCAATGTTTAATCTCACTATTTCGGATAATTTATTTTCCGCGTTTCGGTGTAACTTTCAAACCTTTAATATTTACCAGCAGTTATTCGTTGTGTAGCAAAATTGAAAGAGAACTTTATTTACGACATTCACTGTTATTTATAAACTACTCGATCGAGCCGAACACTCGAAATTGAACGAAGACTGTTCGTGTTTCGTTAAGCACGATATGAAGTGACAGGGCTTGCCTGAACATCCTCCCCCCCTTGACGAATGTCAACAATCCAAACAAAAACAATCAAAATAAACGGAAATTATGTGCATGTGCTCTCGTCGGCCTCTGCCACAGGTAAGATACAATTTTTGTTATCGGACGAGTTACGATACCTTTTGATGTTTTCAGTGTTACTACCCGTGTCAGCTTGTCGTCTCCGGTGTGCACATGTACGATACGTGCGAGTGGCCAACGTGTTGGGGGGAGGAAATCGTCCTTCAGAATGACCAGTCTGCCAGGTAAGATGCTGTCGTTCCTCTTCGCCATGGTGTTATCGCGTTGCATCTCTTGCAGGTATTCCGTCGTCCAGTGTTTCCAGAAGCGTTGCACCATTACTTGCCACTTCTGCAAGTCGCTGAGGGTGCAGGAACGAAGGTGGGTGTAGTCCGGCTCGGGGACAGCATGCATCGATGTGCCCACGAGGAAATGCGCTGGGGTAAGTGCCGATATATCGTTAGGGTCGTCTGACATAGGTAGGAGAGGCCGCGAGTTCATCGCCGCCTCAATCTGGTGTAGGACCGTTGTGTAGCCTTCGTAGGATAGTCGCGTGCTGCCTAACTGCCGAAAAAGGTGTCGCTTGGCGGTCTTCACAGCTGCTTCCCACAATCCGCCGAAGTGTGGTGTCTTGGGAGGGGTGAAGTGCCAATTGATACCGCGGTTAGTGCAATCTGTCACAATTAGATGTAGCTGCTGTTCATCGCGAAACATTTCGAACAGCTCGTGAAGCTCCCTCGCCGCGCCTTCGAAGTTTTTCCCGTTGTCCGAGTGTATGTGTGCCGGTAAACCGCGTCGTGCTGTGAATCTGTGTAATGCAGCTAAAAAACCAGCAGTAGTTAGATCACTTACCAGCTCCAAGTGTACGGCCTTAGTGGAAAAACAAACAAACACGCAGAGGTAGCATTTTCCCGGAGCGGCTCGTTTATGGGCTGGCTTCAGGTATAATGGACCGGCGTAATCCACTCCGGTAACACTAAAAGGCCGGCTGGGAGTGATGCGCTGCGCTGGAAGCTGTCCAAGTTGTTGCTGTTCAAGTGTCGGTCGCTGTCGAATGCACCGAAAACAATTTTGCACAATGTGCTTAACAAGATGCCTTCCATCTAACGGCCAAAACTCTTCGCGAATTCGAGATAAGAGCAGCCTTCCTCCTCCATGACGAAGCTCCTCGTGTTGATACTTTGCGATCAATTGCGCGAACGGATGTTTCTTGGGAAGCAAAACAGGGTGCTTCGCTTGGTAGGGAAGTTGAGATAGCCGTAAACGCCCCCCTACACGGATAATCCCTTGTTCGTCAAGGAATGGACTTAGTGCACGTAAAGGTGATTGCTTCATCACTTCGTTTCCCTTTTTGAGCTGCCCGAGTTCAGCTGAAAATGCATCCTGCTGTGCTAGGCGGCTTAACACAGTGTTTGCTGCTTCCATGTACTCGGGTGTGACGATTAAAGGTGCGGGGTGCTGTGCTGCTGTTCGCTGAGTGCGTGCCTTTTCCTTAGCGTTACGTGTGAAGCGAATGCAGTATGATACGATACGCAGCAATCGCTTGTAGCTAGAACACAACGCAAACCAAGGGTGACTAGTGGTTGTGTGTACAACGGCAGCACTCACCTGGCGAATCTCTAGATTCGTTTCGTTGGCTGGTTCTGGGTTAGAGTTGGGCCAGATGGAAGCGGGCAAAGATAGCCAATCCGGACCGAAGCTCCACAGTTTGCTTTTCAGGAAATCAGCGGCTGACGTGCCTCGTGAAACCAGATCAGCAGGATTAGACGCGCCGGGTACATGTCTCCACTGCCGCGGGTGTGAGTAATGCTGCACTTCAGATACCCGGTTAGCCACAAACGTTGCCCATGTGTTGGGTGTGGCGCTGATCCAGGTTAAGGTGATGGTGGAATCCGACCAAAAGAAAGACTCTGCAACGTTGATCCCCATCGCCTTCTTTACCCGGTGATGCAAGTGTGCTCCTAATACAGCAGCGCATAGTTCAAGGCGGGGCAGTGTGACGCGCTTGAGCGGTGCCACACGCGATTTGGAAGAAAGCAACGTTATGCGTATCTGCCCACTTTCGCCTTCACAACGCGCATAAATGCAGGCTCCATATGCTGCTTCCGATGCATCACAGAAGGTATGTAGCTGAATACGCGCACCAGGTAGAAGCGCATAACGACTAACCTTGAATTCAGAGATGAGTTGCCAATCCTGTTGTATTGCTTTCCATTTCTTACAGATAGTATCTGGAACATACTCGTCCCAACCAGCTTTCTGCAACCATAATTCCTGCATCATCATCTTGGCCCGAATGACAATCGGGGAGATCAGGCCCAGCGGATCGAACATGCGAGCTACGTTAGATAGAATGGATCGCTTTGTCGGAATGGACACATCACTGGATATTGCGGATTCGAAAGATAAAACGTCATGCTCTGGCTCCCATGAAATACCAAGAGCCTTTACCGTCTCGTGTGGTAAGAATTGCCGCGCTGACTGTGTGCCGATTTGATCCGCATTTAAACCGGCGAGCACCTCGAGCTGATTGGATGTCCACTTTCGCAGCTCGAAGCCGCCTTTGGCGAGCAATTGGGAAAGCTCGATTCGTAACTGGCGAGCATTTTCGATGGAATCAGCACCACCGATGAAATCGTCAACGTAGAAATTAGTTTTCAAAGCAGCTGAAGCATTGGGACAAGAGTCGCCCTCATCGTTTGCAAGCTGCAGCAATGTTCTGGTTGCTAAGAATGATGAGGGGGCTAAGCCATAGGTAACTGTATTCAGCTCAAAATATTCGATTGGCGAGTGAGGCGAAAATCGAAAGCAAATGCGTACAAATTTCCGGTCGTTAGGATGAAGCAATACTTGTCGATACATTTTCGCAATATCTCCAACAACGGCTACTTTATATGTGCGGAAGCGCAAAATTATGTCGAGCAGATCGTCCTGCACGACAGGACCGACGCATAACGCATCGTTTAGCGAAAAGCCGGTGGACGTCTTAGCTGAACCATCAAATACCACGCGAACCTTTGTTGTGGAGCTAGCGGCTTTGAACACGGGATGGTGAGGCAGATAATACGCGCGTTCGTCGTCGGAGGGGTTTTTTATGCGTGACATGTGCCCAAGCTCCAGATACTCACGCATAAAATCATGGTACGCCGCTTTTACCCTTTGATCTCGTTCTAACCTCCTTTCTAGCAAACTAAAACGCCTTAATGCTGCTGCCTTCGAAAGGCCAAGCTTATCATCGAAGTCTGCTTGTTTAGGTAAGCATACCAGATAACGACCAGCTTTGTCTCGCTGTGTTGTATCCTTGTAAAATTGCTCACATTTGCGATCCTCAGGAGAATAGCCATCGTTAACCTGTAGTTCTTCTACTTTCCAGAAACGCTCTATTGATTCTTCTAGTGAAACCATGCACACCACGGATGAAGTATGAAAAGTATTGGATGTTGCTGGCTGAGAGGTAGATGCGGATCCACTCACGACCCAGCCGAATACGCTCTCCATCAGGACTGGGAGATTTGATGACATTTTATATTGCGCCCCGCTTACAAAGAACGTGTGATAGTGCCGGGCACCGAGAATAATGTCGATCGGTGCCGACTTCTCGAAATGGGGGTCGGCGAACATAATATGTGGCGGTAATTTCCAGCCACTGGTGGACACATCATGTGCGGGCAAATCAGCAATAAGCTTCTCGACTATCAAAAACTCAACATTAATTGCATAAGGGCTCGTTCTGGAAGATACCGTGGTGCGCATCGATTTCCGCACCGGGGTGGCCGATTGACCAGCACCAATCAGTGTGATGTCGACCGTGCCCGATTTGATACCTAGCCGATTAGCAAAACGGCTACTCATCAAATCTGGCTGGGAGGCACTATCTAAAAGTGCGCGTGCAGGATGCATTATGCCATGCGCATCAACAATGTTTACCAGTGCAGTTTGAAGCAGAACTTGTTCCGTAGTTTGCCTCAATGCTGCTGCATAAGTGCGTTGCGTGTTTGCCGTGTGATCGTCTGTGTTGTGTGTGTTGTGTACGGAAGCATTTTGCGCAGCTGACGTGTTCGCAGTGGAAAATGTGCCGTAATTTTGTGAAGAGTGTAAAAGCGAGTGGTGTGTTGAATTGCAGTGTCTGCACTTGTATTGCGATGAGCAATCACGCACACGGTGATTGTCGCGCAAACAATTCAAGCACAATTTCAGTGTCATTGTGTTTCGGTACCGTTCCTCCGGTGACATTTGCATGAAACGCGGGCATTTCGATAAGTTGTGATCGGAGTGGCATAAAGGGCATGTGCGTGTGTCGTGTGATGTTGACGGAAAGCTTGCTAAGCGCATAGGCGGAGCATGTTTATGTGCATAGTGCGTTTGGTTCACGGTAGAGGGAGCTTCGGTAATGTTTACCTGTAAGGTTTCCAACACTCGCATACGGCGCTGTAAAAATGCGATTAATCCTTCGTAACTAGGATTTTGGCTAGTTGAGGCATTTTCCTCCCAATCTCTTAATGTGGAGGTAGGCAATTTTGTGCACATTAAGTGTTCTAACAAGCAGCTCCATGCCTCCGTTTTTTCGCCTAGATGATTGAGAGTTTTCTTGTGACGCTCGAACTCGTCCACAAGATGGTGAAGGGTTGATGCACTCTCCTTCTTAACGGTGGCCATACCAAAAAGTGCTTGAAGATGCCGTTTCTTTAATAAATACTCATTCGAGTATCTTTCGGTGAGCATTTGCCATGCTAGCTCGTAATTGGCTGCGCTAATCGTGATTGCTTCGATCACCTTTGCGGCCTCGCCTTTCACGGAAGCTCGTAAATAATGAAACTTTTGTATCGGTGGTAGTTCCATATTTTCGTGAATTAATCCCTCAAAAGTGTCCCTATACGTGAGCCATTGCATGTAATCACCATCGAACTCAGGAAGTGAGATGGTGGGAAGCTTTATACCTGCCAACGGGTTGGTGTTTGGCGTTGTGCTTGCGGATCGCGGAACGTGCACCCGTTTAGCCTTCAAATGGGCTTCAAGGCGTATCAAACGCGAGCCGAAATCGTCTCGTAACGCGGCATTGTGACTTATCACTTCCTCGGTGGCCGCTGCATCTTCCAATTTGGCCTGAATTGCTTCCAAATCAACGGAAAGCTTCTGGACCCTTGCAATGCGAATATTGATTTCGATTGCATCCCGTTCCGGGTCAAATTCGGCCAAAAACTTTTCGTGCTTAGCCAATACTGCTAGTAAAACTGTCCTTCTGGACGACAAAACGTTTATCGGAGCAGTCATAGTGCGGTTTGACAAAAAACGCTAAATTTCGCGGACACAGTGAACTTGGTCGATTGTGAGGCGACTAAAGCACAGTTACACGCGCGCAAACAGTGATTATCGCGAGAATAATTAAGATTTAGAAAACCAGATTCGTCTTAATCCTGGTCACGGCACCAATGTTTAATCTCACTATTTCGGATAATTTATTTTCCGCGTTTCGGTGTAACTTTCAAACCTTTAATATTTACCAGCAGTTATTCGTTGTGTAGCAAAATTGAAAGAGAACTTTATTTACGACATTCACTGTTATTTATAAACTACTCTCGATCGAAGCCTGAAACACTTCTGAAAGTGAGTGAAAA
>NW_024428846.1:0-13317 GCF_017562075.2 Anopheles merus | reverse complement strand
TTAAAATGTTGGTAAAACATGCCAAATGGTGATCCTAAGTAATTGGAGCTTGCAATAGCATCTGAAGTCATTCTGGAGTGCTTGGATGACCCTTGGAGACTCTTGGAACAACGTCTGAAGTCATTCTGGAGTGCTTGGATGACCTTGGAGACACTTGGAACAACGTGTGGAGTCATTCTGGAGCGCTTGTTTTGACGAAAAAAAATGTTTTGGCGAAAAAAGGTGAAATTTCAAACGGCCATAACTTTTGAACCAGAAGAGCTAGAGAGACTTAATTTTTCACCGTTGGAAAGGAAATTAAAAGTTGCACAATGCAAATTTTCTTGGATTTTGATCAGAGCAACGCGGGATACAGTAAATGGCCTCTAAAGTGAAGGTTTTCTATAAACTAAAACAAACATTAAAATGTGGTTGTAAAACATGCCAAATGGTGATCCTAAGTACATTGGAGCTTGCAATAGCATCTGAAGTCATTCTAGAGTGCTTAGATGACCCTTGGAGACTCTTGGAACAACGTCTGAAGTCATTCTGGAGTGCTTGGATGACCCTTGGAGACACTTGGAACAACGTGTGGAGTCATTCTGGAGCGCTTGTTTTGACGAAAAAAAATTGTTTGGCGAAAAAAGGTGAAATTTCAAACGGCCATAACTTTTGAACCAGAAGAGAGAGAGAGATTAATTTTTTCACCGTTGGAAAGGAAATTAAAAGTTGCACAATGCAAATTTTCTTGGATTTTGATCAGAGCAACGCGGGATACAGTAAATGGCCTCTAAAGTGAAGGTTTTCTATAAACTAAAACAAACATTAAAATGTTGGTAAAACATGCCAAATGGTGATCCTAAGTAATTGGAGCTTGCAATAGCATCTGAAGTCATTCTAGAGTGCTTAGATGACCCTTGGAGACTCTTGGAACAACGTCTGAAGTCATTCTGGAGTGCTTGGATGACCCTTGGAGACACTTGGAACAACGTCTGAAGTCATTCTGGAGCGCTTGTTTTGACGAAAAAAATTTGTTTTGCGAAAAAAGGTGGATGAAATTTCAAACGGCCATAACTTTGAACCAGAAGAGCTAGAGACTTAATTTTTTCACCGTTGGAAAGGAAATTAAAAGTTGCACAATGCAAATTTTCTTGGATTTTGATCAGAGCAACGCGGGATACAGTAAATGGCCTCTAAAGTGAAGGTTTTTATAAACTAAAACAAACATTAAAATGTTGGTAAAACATGCCAAATGGTGATCCTAAGTACATTGGAGCTTGCAATAGCATCTGAAGTCATTCTGGAGTGCTTGGATGACCCTTGGAGACACTTGGAACAACGTCTGAAGTCATTCTGGAGTGCTTGGATGACCCTTGGAGACACTTGGAACAACGTGTGGAGTCATTCTGGAGCGTGCTTGTTTTGACGAAAAAAAATTGTTTTGGCGAAAAAAGGTGAAATTTCAAACGGCCATAACTTTGAACCAGAAGAGCTAGAGACTAATTTTTTCACCGTTGGAAA
Source organism: Anopheles merus (assembly GCF_017562075.2). Classification (NCBI taxonomy): domain Eukaryota; kingdom Metazoa; phylum Arthropoda; class Insecta; order Diptera; family Culicidae; genus Anopheles; species Anopheles merus. Next base: position 11,817 of record NW_024428846.1, on the reverse strand, counting down.
GGAAATTAAAAGTTGCACAATGCAAAATTTTCTTGGATTTTTGATCAGAGCAACGCGGGATACAGTAAATGGCCTCTAAAGTGAAGGTTTTCTATAAACTAAAACAAACATTAAAATGTTGGTAAAACATGCCAAATGGTGATCCTAAGTACATTGGAGCTTGCAATAGCATCTGAAGTCATTCTAGAGTGCTTAGATGACCCTTGGAGACTCTTGGAACAACGTCTGAAGTCATTCTGGAGTGCTTGGATGACCCTGGGGGCACTTGGAACAACGTGTGGAGTCATTCTGGAGCGCTTGTTTTGACGAAAAAAAATTGTTTTGGCGAAAAAAGGTGAAATTTCAAACGGCCATAACTTTTGAACCAGAAGAGCTAGAGACTTAATTTTTTCACCGTTGGAAAGGAAATTAAAGTTGCACAATGCAAATTTTCTTGGATTTTTGATCAGAGCAACGCGGGATACAGTAAATGGCCTCTAAAGTGAAGGTTTTCTATAAACTAAAACAAACATTAAAATGTTGGAACATGCCAAATGGTGATCCTAAGTACATTGGAGCTTGCAATAGCATCTGAAGTCATTCTGGAGTGCTTGGATGACCCTTGGAGACTCTTGGAACAACGTCTGAAGTCATTCTGGAGTGCTTGGATGACCCTTGGAGACACTTGGAACAACGTGTGGAGTCATTCTGGAGCGCTTGTTTTGACGAAAAAAATTTGTTTTGGCGAAAAAAGGTGAAATTTCAAACGGCCATAACTTTTGAACCAGAAGAGCTAGAGACTTAATTTTTTCACCGTTGGAAAGGAAATAAAAGTTGCACAATGCAAATTTTCTTGGATTTTTGATCAGAGCAACGCGGATACAGTAGATGGCCTCTAAAGTGAAGGTTTTCTATAAACTAAAACAAACATTAAAATGTTGGTAAAACATGCCAATGGTGATCTAAGTACATTGGAGCTTGCAATAGCATCTGAAGTCATTCTAGAGTGCTTAGATGACCTTGGAGACTCTTGGAACAACGTCTGAAGTCATTCTGGAGTGCTTGGATGACCCTTGGAGACACTTGGAACAACGTGTGAAGTCATTCTGGAGCGCTTGTTTTGACGAAAAAAATTTGTTTTGCGAAAAAAGGTGAAATTTCAAACGGCCATAACTTTGAACCAGAAGAGCTAGAGACTTAATTTTTTCACCGTTGGAAAGGAAATTAAAGTTGCACAATGCAAATTTTCTTGGATTTTGATCAGAGCAACGCAGGGATATAGTAAATGGCCTCTGAAGTGAAGGGTTTCTATAAACTAAAACAAACATTAAAATGTTGGTAAAACATGCCAAATGGTGATCCTAAGTACATTGGAGCTTGCAATAGCATCTGAAGTCATTCTAGAGTGCTTAGATGACCCTTGGAGACTCTTGGAACAACGTCTGAAGTCATTCTGGAGTGCTTGGATGACCCTTGGAGACACTTGGAACAACGTCTGAAGTCATTCTGGAGTGCTTGTTTTGACGAAAAAAATTTGTTTTGCGAAAAAAGGTGAAATTTCAAACGGCCATAACTTTTGAACCAGAAGAGCTAGAGACTTAATTTTTCACCGTTGGAAAGGAAATGAAAGTTGCACAATGCAAATTTTCTTGGATTTTTGATCAAAGCAACGCAGGATATAGTAAATGGCCTCTGAAGTGAAGGGTTTCTATAAACTAAAACAAACATTAAAATGTTGGTGAAACATGCCATATGGTGATCCTAAGTACATTGGAGCTTGCAATAGCATCTGAAGTCATTCTGGAGTGCTTGGATGACCCTTGGAGACACTTGGAACAACGTCTGAAGTCATTCTGGAGTGCTTGGATGACCCTTAAGGACTCTTGGAACAACGTCTGAAGTCATTCTGGAGTGCTTGGATGACCCGTGGGGACACTTGAAACAACGTGAAGTCATTCTGGAGTGCTTTTGACCCATGGGGACTCTTGGAACAACGTCTGGAAGTCATTCTGGAGTGCTTGGATGACCCTTGGGGACTCTTGGAACAACGTCTGAAGTCATTCTGGAGTGCTTTTGGACCCTGGGGACACTTGGAACAACGTCTGAAGTCATTCTGGAGTGCTTGGATGACCCTTGGGGACTCTTGGAACAACGTCTGAAGTCATTCTGGAGTGCTTGGATGACCCTTGGGGACTCTTGGAACAACGTCTGAAGTCATTCTGGAGTGCTTGGATGACCCTTGGAGACACTTGGAACAACGTCTGAAGTCATTCTGGAGTGCTTGTTTTGACGAAAAATTTGTTTTGCGAAAAAAGGTGAAATTTCAAACGGCCATAACTTTTGAACCAGAAGAGCTAGAGACTTAATTTTTTCACCGTTGGAAAGGAAATAAAAGTTGCACAATGCAAATTTTCTTGGATTTTGATCAGAGCAACGCGGGATATAGTAAATGGCCTCTAAAGTGAAGGTTTTCTATAAACTAAAACAAACATTAAAATGTTGGTAAAACATGCCAAATGGTGATCCTAAGTACATTGGAGCTTGCAATAGCATTGAAGTCATTCTGGAGTGCTTGGATGACCCTTGGAGACTCTTGGAACAACGTCTGAAGTCATTCTGGAGTGCTTGGATGACCCTTGGAGACACTTGGAACAACGTCTGAAGTCATTCTGGAGTGCTTGTTTTGACGAAAAAAATTGTTTTGCGAAAAAAGGTGAAATTTCAAACGGCCATAACTTTTGAACCAGAAGAGCTAGAGACTTAATTTTTTCACCGTTGGAAAGGAAATTAAAGTTGCACAATGCAAATTTTCTTGGATTTTTGATCAGAGCAACGCGGGATATAGTAAATGGCCTCTAAAGTGAAGGTTTCTATAAACTAAAACAAACATTAAAATGTTGGTGAAACATGCCATATGGTGATCCTAAGTACATTGGAGCTTGCAATAGCATCTGAAGTCATTCTGGAGTGCTTGGATGACCCTTGGAGACACTTGGAACAACGTCTGAAGTCATTCTGGAGTGCTGGATGACCTTAAGGACACTTGGAACAAGTGAAGTCATTTGGAGTGTTGGAGACCGTGGGGAACACTTGAAAAACGTCTGAAGTCATTCTGGAGTGCTTTGATGACCCATGGGGACTCTTGGAACAACGTCTGAAGTCATTCTGGAGTGCTTGATGACCCTTGGGGACTCTTGGAACAACGTCTGAATCATTCTGGAGTGCTTTGAGGAACCCATGGGGAACTTGGAACAAGTCTGAAGTCATTCTGAGTGCTTGGATGACCCTGGGGGAGCTTGGAACAACGTCTGAAGTCATTCTGGAGTGCTTGGATGACCCTTGGAGACTCTGGAACAACGTCTGAAGTCATTCTGGAGTGCTTGGATGACCCTTGGAGACACTTGGAACAACGTCTGAAGTCATTCTGGAGTGCTTGTTTTGACGAAAAAAAATTGTTTTGCGAAAAAAGGTGAAATTTCAAACGGCCATAACTTTTGAACCAGAAGAGCTAGAGACTTAATTTTTTCACCGTTGGAAAGGAAATTAAAAGTTGCACAATGCAAATTTTCTTGGATTTTTGATCAGAGCAACGCGGGATACAGTAAATGGCCTCTAAAGTGAAGGTTTCTATAAACTAAAACAAACATTAAAATGTTGGTAAAACATGCCAAATGGTGATCCTAAGTACATTGGAGCTTGCAATAGCATCTGAAGTCATTCTGGAGTGCTTGGATGACCTTGGAGACTCTTGGAACAACGTCTGAAGTCATTCTGGAGTGCTTGGATGACCCTTGGAGACACTTGGAACAACGTGTGGAGTCATTCTGGAGCGCTTGTTTTGACGAAAAAAAAATTGTTTTGGCGAAAAAAGGTGAAATTCAAACGGCCATAACTTTTGAACCAGAAGAGCTAGAGATTTAATTTTTCACCGTGGAAAGGAAATTAAAAGTTGCACAATGCAAATTTTCTTGGATTTTTGATCAGAGCAACGCAGGATATAGTAAATGGCCTCTAAAGTGAAGGGTTCTATAAACTAAAACAAACATTAAAATGTGGTAAAACATGCCAAATGGTGATCCTAAGTACATTGGAGCTTGCAATAGCATCTGAAGTCATTCTAGAGTGCTTAGATGACCCTTGGAGACTCTTGGAACAACGTCTGAAGTCATTCTGGAGTGCTTGGATGACCCTTGGAGACACTTGGAACAACGTCTGAAGTCATTCTGGAGTGCTTGTTTTGACGAAAAAAATGTGTTTGCGAAAAAAGGTGAAATTCAAACGGCATAAACTTTTGAACCAGAAGAGCTAGAGACTTAATTTTTTCACGTTGGAAAGGAAATTAAAAGTTGCACAATGCAAATTTTCTTGGATTTTTGATCAAAGCAACGCAGGATATAGTAAATGGCCTCTGAAGTGAAGGGTTTCTATAAACTAAAACAAACATTAAAATGTTGGTGAAACATGCCATATGGTGATCCTAAGTACATTGGAGCTTGCAATAGCATCTGAAGTCATTCTGGAGTGCTTGGATGACCTTGGAGACACTTGGAACAACGTCTGAAGTCATTCTGGAGTGCTTGGATGACCCTAAGGACTCTTGGAACAACGTCTGAGTCATTCTGGAGTGCTTGGATGACCCGTGGGGACACTTGAAACAACGTCTGAAGTCATTCTGGAGTGCTTTGAGACCCAGGGGACTCTTGGAACAACGTCTGAAGTCATTTTGGAGTGCTTGGATGACCCTTGGGGACCCTTGGAACAACGTCTGAAAGTCATTCTGGAGTGCTTTGATGACCCATGGGGAACTTGGAACAACGTCTGAAGTCATTCTGGAGTGCTTGGATGACCCTTGGGACTCTTGGAACAACGTCTGAAGTCATTCTGGAGTGCTTGGATGACCCTTGGGGACTCTTGGAACAACGTCTGAAGTCATTCTGGAGTGCTTGGATGACCCTTGGAGACACTTGGAAACAACGTTGAAGTCATTCTGGAGTGCTTGTTTTGACGAAAAAAATTTGTTTTGCGAAAAAAGGTGAAATTTCAAACGGCCATAACTTTTGAACCAGAAGAGCTAGAGACTTATTTTTTCACCGTTGGAAAGGAAATTAAAAGTTGCACAATGCAAATTTTCTTGGATTTTTGATCAGAGCAACGCGGGATACAGTAAATGGCCTCTAAAGTGAAGGTTTTCTATAAACTAAACAAACATTAAATGTTGGTAAAAACATGCCAAATGGTGATCCTAAGTACATTGGAGCTTGCAATAGCATCTGAAGTCATTCTGGAGTGCTTGGATGACCCTTGGAGACTCTTGGAACAACGTCTGAAGTCATTCTGGAGTGCTTGGATGACCCTTGGAGACACTTGGAACAACGTGTGGAGTCATTCTGGAGCGCTTGTTTTGACGAAAAAAAATTGTTTTGGCGAAAAAAGGTGAAAATTTCAAACGGCCATAACTTTTGAACCAGAAGAGCTAGAGACTTAATTTTTTCACCGTTGGAAAGGAAATTAAAAGTTGCACAATGCAAATTTTCTTGGATTTTTGATCAGAGCAACGCGGGATACAGTAAATGGCCTCTAAAGTGAAGTTTTCTATAAACTAAAACAAACATTAAAATGTTGTGTAAAACATGCCAAATGGTGATCCTAAGTACATTGGAGCTTGCAATAGCATCTGAAGTCATTCTAGAGTGCTTAGATGACCCTTGGAGACTCTTGGAACAACGTCTGAAGTCATTCTGGAGTGCTTGGATGACCCTTGGAGACACTTGGAACAACGTGTGGAGTCATTCTGGAGCGCTTGTTTTGACGAAAAAAAATTGTTTTGGCGAAAAAAGGTGAAATTTCAAACGGCCATAACTTTTGAACCAGAAGAGCTAGAGACTTAATTTTTTCACCGTTGGAAAGGAAATTAAAAGTTGCACAATGCAAATTTTCTTGGATTTTTGATCAGAGCAACGCAGGATATAGTAAATGGCCTCTGAAGTGAAGGGTTTCTATAAACTAAAACAAACATTAAAATGTTGGTAAAACATGCCAAATGGTGATCCTAAGTACATTGGAGCTTGCAATAGCATCTGAAGTCATTCTAGAGTGCTTAGATGACCCTTGGAGACTCTTGGAACAACGTCTGAAGTCATTCTGGAGTGCTTGGATGACCCTTGGAGACACTTGGAACAACGTCTGAAGTCATTCTGGAGCGCTTGTTTTGACGAAAAAATTTGTTTTGGCGAAAAAAGGTGAAATTTCAAACGGCCATAACTTTTGAACCAGAAGAGCTAGAGACTTATTTTTTCACCGTGGAAAGGAAATTAAAAGTTGCACAATGCAAATTTTCTTGGATTTTTGATCAAAGCAACGCAGGATATAGTAAATGGCCTCTGAAGTGAAGGGTTCTATAAACTAAAACAAAACATTAAAATGTTGGTAAAACATGCCAAATGGTGATCCTAAGTACATTGGAGCTTGCAATAGCATCTGAAGTCATTCTGGAGTGCTTGGATGACCCTTGGAGACACTTGGAACAACGTCTGAAGTCATTCTGGAGTGCTTGGATGACCCTAAGGACTCTTGGAACAACGTCTGAAGTCATTCTGGAGTGCTTGGATGACCCGTGGGGACACTTGAAACAACGTTGACTCATTCGGAGTGCTTGAGACCATGGGGATCTTGGAACAACGTCTGAAGTCATTCTGGAGTGCTTGGATTGACCCTTGGGGACATTGGAACAACGTCTGAAGTCATTCTGGAGTGCTGTGATGACCCATGGGGACACTGGAACAAACGTCTGAGGTCATTCTGGAGTGCTTGGATGACCCTTGGGGCTCTTGGAAACAACGTCTGAAGTCATTCTGGAGTGCTGGATGACCTTGGGGACTCTTGGAACAACGTCTGAAGTCATTCTGGAGTGCTTGGATGACCCTTGGAGACACTTGGAACAACGTGTGAGTCATTCTGGAGTGCTTGTTTGACGAAAAAAATTTGTTTTGCGAAAAAAGGTGAAATTTCAAACGGCCATAACTTTTGAACCAGAAGAGCTAGAGACTTAATTTTTCACCGTTGGAAAGGAAATTAAAAGTTGCACAATGCAAATTTTCTTGGATTTTTGATCAGAGCAACGCGGGATACAGTAAATGGCCTCTAAAGTGAAGGTTTTCTATAAACTAAAACAAACATTAAAATGTTGGTAAAACATGCCAAATGGTGATCCTAAGTACATTGGAGCTTGCAATAGCATCTGAAGTCATTCTGGAGTGCTTGGATGACCCTTGGAGACTCTTGGAACAACGTCTGAAGTCATTCTGGAGTGCTTGGATGACCCTTGGAGACACTTGGAACAACGTGTGGAGTCATTCTGGAGCGCTTGTTTTGACGAAAAAAAATTGTTTTGGCGAAAAAAGGTGAAATTTCAAACGGCCATAACTTTTGAACCAGAAGAGCTAGAGACTTAATTTTTTCACCGTTGGAAAGGAAATAAAAGTTGCACAATGCAAATTTTCTTGGATTTTTGATCAGAGCAACGCGGGATACAGTAAATGGCCTCTAAAGTGAAGGTTTTCTATAAACTAAAACAAACATTAAAATGTTGGGTAAACATGCCAAATGGTGATCCTAAGTACATTGGAGCTTGCAATAGCATCGAAGTCATTCTGGAGTGCTTGGATGACCCTTGGAGACTCTTGGAACAACGTCTGAAGTCATTCTGGAGTGCTAGGATGACCCTTGGAGACACTTGGAACAACGTCTGAAGTCATTCTGGAGTGCTAGGATGACCCTTGGAGACACTTGGAACAACGTGTGGAGTCATTCTGGAGCGCTTGTTTTGACGAAAAAAATTGTTTTGGCGAAAAAAGGTGAAATTTCAAACGGCCATAACTTTTGAACCAGAAGAGCTAGAGACTTAATTTTTCACCGTTGGAAAGGAAATTAAAAGTTGCACAATGCAAATTTTCTTGGATTTTTGATCAGAGCAACGCGGGATACAGTAAATGGCCTCTAAAGTGAAGGTTTTCTATAAACTAAAACAAACATTAAAATGTTGGTAAAACATGCCAAATGGTGATCTAAGTACATTGGAGCTTGCAATAGCATCTGAAGTCATTCTAGAGTGCTTGGATGACCCTTGGAGACTCTGGAACAACGTCTGAAGTCATTCTGGAGTGCTTGGATGACCCTTGGAGACACTTGGAACAACGTTGAGTCATTCTGGAGCGCTTGTTTTGACGAAAAAAATGTGTTTGCGAAAAAAGGTGAAATTTCAAACGGCCATAACTTTTGAACCAGAAGAGCTAGAGACTTAATTTTTTCACCGTTGGAAAGGAAATTAAAGTTGCACAATGCAAATTTTCTTGGATTTTGATCAGAGCAACGCAGGATATAGTAAATGGCCTCTGAAGTGAAGGGTTTCTATAAACTAAAACAAACATTAAAATGTGGTAAAACATGCCAAATGGTGATCCTAAGTACATTGGAGCTTGCAATAGCATCTGAAGTCATTCTAGAGTGCTTAGATGACCTTGGAGACTCTTGGAACAACGTCTGAAGTCATTCTGGAGTGCTTGGATGACCCTTGGAGACACTTGGAACAACGTCTGAAGTCATTCTGGAGTGCTTGTTTTGACGAAAAAAATTTGTTTTGCGAAAAAAGGTGAAATTTCAAACGGCCATAACTTTTGAACCAGAAGAGCTAGAGACTTAATTTTTCACCGTTGGAAAGGAAATTAAAAGTTGCACAATGCAAATTTTCTTGGATTTTTGATCAAAGCAACGCAGGATATAGTAAATGGCCTCTGAAGTGAAGGTTTCTATAAACTAAAACAAACATTAAAATGGTGGTGAAACATGCCAATGGTGATCCTAAGTACATTGGAGCTTGCAATAGCATCTGAAGTCATTCTGGAGTGCTTGGATGACCCTTGGAGACACTTGGAACAACGTCTGAAGTCATTCTGGAGTGCTTGGATGACCCTTAAGGACTCTTGGAAACAACGTCTGAAGTCATTCTGGAGTGCTTGGATGACCCGTGGGGACACTTGAAACAACGTCTGAAGTCATTCTGGAGTGCTTTGATGACCCAGGGGACTCTTGGAACAACGTCTGAAGTCATTCTGGAGTGCTTGGATGACCCTTGGGGACTCTTGGAACAACGTCTGAAGTCATTCTGGAGTGCTTTGATGACCCATGGGGACACTTGGAACAACGTCTGAAGTCATTCTGGAGTGCTTGGATGACCCTTGGGGACTCTTGGAAACAACGTCTGAAGTCATTCTGGAGTGCTTGGATGACCCTTGGGGACTCTTGGAACAACGTCTGAAGTCATTCTGGAGTGCTTGGATGACCCTTGGAGACACTTGGAACAACGTCTGAAGTCATTCTGGAGTGCTTGTTTTGACGAAAAAAATTGTTTTGCGAAAAAAGGTGAAATTTCAAACGGCCATAACTTTTGAACCAGAAGAGCTAGAGACTTAATTTTTTCACCGTTGGAAAGGAAATTAAAAGTTGCACAATGCAAATTTTCTTGGATTTTTGATCAGAGCAACGCGGGATACAGTAAATGGCCTCTAAAGTGAAGGTTTTCTATAAACTAAAACAAACATTAAAATGTTGGTAAAACATGCCAAATGGTGATCCTAAGTACATTGGAGCTTGCAATAGCATCTGAAGTCATTCTGGAGTGCTTGGATGACCCTTGGAGACTCTTGGAACAACGTCTGAAGTCATTCTGGAGTGCTGGATGACCCTTGGAGACACTTGGAACAACGTGTGGAGTCATTCTGGAGCGCTTGTTTTGACGAAAAAAAATTGTTTGGCGAAAAAGGTGAAATTTCAAACGGCCATAACTTTTGAACCAGAAGAGCTAGAGACTTAAATTTTTCACCGTTGGAAAGGAAATTAAAAGTTGCACAATGCAAATTTTCTTGGATTTTTGATCAGAGCAACGCGGGATACAGTAAATGGCCTCTAAAGTGAAGGTTTTCTATAAACTAAAACAAACATTAAAATGTTGGTAAAACATGCCAAATGGTGATCCTAAGTACATTGGAGCTTGCAATAGCATCTGAAGTCATTCTGGAGTGCTAGATGACCCTTGGAGACTATCTGGAACAACGTCTGAAGTCATTCTGGAGTGCTTGGATGACCCTTGGAGACACTTGGAACAACGTGTGGAGTCATTCTGGAGCGCTTGTTTTGACGAAAAAAATTGTTTTGGCGAAAAAGGTGAAATTTCAAACGGCCATAACTTTTGAACCAGAAGAGCTAGAGATTAATTTTTTCACCGTTGGAAAGGAAATTAAAAGTTGCACAATGCAAATTTTCTTGGATTTTTGATCAGAGCAACGCGGGATATAGTAAATGGCCTCTGAGTGAAGGGTTTCTATAAACTAAAACAAACATTAAAATGTTGGTGAAACATGCCATATGGTGATCCTAAGTACATTGGAGCTTGCAATAGCATCTGAAGTCATTCTGGAGTGCTTAGATGACCCTTGGGGACTCTTGGAACAACGTCTGAAGTCATTCTGGAGTGCTAGGATGACCCTGGAGACACTTGGAACAACGTCTGAAGTCATTCTGGAGTGCTGTTTTGACGAAAAAAAATTGTTTTGCGAAAAAAAGGTGAAATTTCAAACGGCCATAACTTTTGAACCAGAAGAGCTAGAGACTTAATTTTTTCACCGTTGGAAAGGAAATTAAAAGTTGCACAATGCAAATTTTCTTGGATTTTTGATCAGAGCAACGCGGGATATAGTAAATGGCCTCTAAAGTGAAGGTTTTCTATAAACTAAAACAAACATTAAAATGTTGGTGAAACATGCCATATGGTGATCCTAAGTACATTGGAGCTTGCAATAGCATCTGAAGTCATTCTGGAGTGCTTGGATGACCCTGGAGACACTTGGAACAACGTCTGAAGTCATTCTGGAGTGCTTGGATGACCTTAAGGACTCTTGGAACAACGTCTGAAGTCATTCTGGAGTGCTTGGATGACCCGTGGGCGACACTTGAAACAACGTCTGAAGTCATTCTGGAGTGCTTTGATGGACCCATGGGGACTCTTGGAACAACGTCTGAAGTCATCTTGGAGTGTTGGATGACCATTGGGGGATCTTGGCAAAAGTTGAAGTCATTCTGGAGTTGCTTTGATGACCCCTGGGGGACACTTGGAACAAAGTCTGAAGTAATTCTGGAGTGCTTGGTGACCCTTGGGGACTTGGACAACGTCTGAAGTCATTCTGGAGTGCTTGGATGACCCTGGGGACTCTTGGAACACGTCTGAAGTCATTCTGGAGTGCTTGGATGACCCTTGGAGACACTTGGAACAACGTCTGAAGTCATTCTGGAGTTTGTTTTGACGAAAAAAATTGTTTTGCGAAAAAAGGTGAAATTTCAAACGGCCATAACTTTTGAACCAGAAGAGCTAGAGACTTAATTTTTTCACCGTTGGAAAGGAAATAAAAGTTGCACAATGCAAATTTTCTTGGATTTTTGATCAGAGCAACGCGGGATACAGTAAATGGCCTCTAAAGTGAAGGTTTTCTATAAACTAAAACAAACATTAAAATGTTGGTAAAACATGCCAAATGGTGATCCTAAGTACATTGGAGCTTGCAATAGCATCTGAAGTCATTCTGGAGTGCTTGGATGACCTTGGAGACTCTTGGAACAACGTCTGAAGTCATTCTGGAGTGCTTGGATGACCCTTGGAGGACACTTGGAACAAAGTGTGGAGTCATTCTGGAGCGCTTGTTTTGACGAAAAAAATTGTTTTGGCGAAAAAAAGGTGAAATTTCAAACGGCCATAACTTTTGAACCAGAAGAGCTAGAGACTTAATTTTT
>NW_024428845.1:0-13403 GCF_017562075.2 Anopheles merus | reverse complement strand
TGTGAACTGGATGGAGAGTTATTTTTGTTATATGGAGATTAAAGGGTACTTACCGCTGGGTCTTGATCCAGCGTTTGTGATGGAAGAAATATTTGAAACCTGCCGGTCAAATATTTAACCATTTATTACATCGCGCTTGGCGAGATTATTAATGCAATAAGAATGGATCTTTTCCATCGTATGATTGTTGTCTAGTATCACAGGCGCAAGCATCCGCGCAATGAAGAGATACCCGCTTACTGCTGGACATTTCAAATACGTGAGTTAGAAGAAATCAACAGGTTTTTGATAAATATCTTTGAAACTATCATCCTATCCAAAAACGATCTTCGAGAGCTAGATTCAGCAACTCAAAATATACTTAGAAAAAGTTTTTTGTATTTTTGTTTTTTTTTTTTCATTACGGGTTCAGAATCTTTTTTTAAATCGATAATATCATCAATCTTAGCAATGCGACTTTTTGCGCCGTTTCTTCTTAAAATATTATCCATAGAAACTTTCACGTGTATTTTCATAAAATATTTGAAAAGTAGTGAAAAATTTAGAAAATGGTGAAATCAATAACATAGTAAGCAAATATTCCAAAGAACATAATGTTTTTCATCATCATGAGCGTGAATCCCACCGCGCGGAAAAGTAACACACCCTTCTTACAGCAGCGTTGGCATTGGACTGACCAAACCATGGGGAATTGTTCGGGTCCCGTCAACTGAACGAGAAAAACCCGCTGCTTCCCATCTTCATCCATACATCCGCTCCGCGCACACACACATCTTCACGCGCTGTGTTTGCAGCTGTAGAACTTGATGCAGAATGCAAGCTTTTTCGCTCTGGCACAGAGTCAAAGGTTCGAGCGACTTCGGCTTTGTTTGTTGGGTTGTTTATGGTTAGTACTACAAACATCTGTACGAAAAGTTATTTAACTTACCAAACTGGTCGCGTTTCAAATTGATTAGACGAAAGCACCATTTTCGCAAATATCGACATGCCTTTCCTTTCCGCAAGCTCGATTCACCTCAACACACGTTTGATCAACACCCAAGCAATTCAATTGATACACAAAACTTGGCCCAGCACCAGTTAAACAGTTTCAACGGCTTAAAAAAATATTCCACAAAAAAAAAAACAAATACAAATCCATCAACCAGATCGAATCCGTACGGTTGAAAGTGACTGCTAGATCAAAACAACCGGTCAGCAAAAGTGCCCGAGTACGGTGCACGTGTACGAAGAAGAGCAACCAATGAGAAACACACCCGTCCGGCAAAATGAGTGTATTTTTGAGTGATTTGAGTACCGTCCCCGTTAGCAGTTACTCTTAGAGGAATGAGATATTTGTTTCTTTCGTTTCTCGTTTCTTTCATGCATAGACACGATCGCAAATACGCACTTATTCTAACAACAAACACAAACACGGTCATTTTTTATTTCATTAAACACTTTATTGAAACATAAACTACACTTTCACAACACATTTAGAATCTATCGTACACACGAATGGCGTCATACTGTAAAGTACCGGGTCGAGCCAGGCTGCAGGAAACTTGTCGACAATCTGCGATGCCTCTGTTTAGCAAATTCACCAAAAAAACACCAGCGCACGAGACTTTGAACGAAATGCGCACCAACATTCACAGACGGCTCGTCAAAGCACGGTATTTGTATTGGTGTTAGTGAATAGCGCGTGTAAAACAGAATGCGAACTCTCATCGCAGCGCGTTTCTCCTTGCTTCCTCAAGCTTCCTCATACCCCTCGGCCTGAATCACTCAAAATTTGGGGTCTCATTGTTTGCGTGGACACCGTCTCCGTAACACCGTCACCGCCCAAGTAGCAGAGCCGATGTTGTTGAGAGGTTTTTCTGTGTGCCAAAGCGAGAGGCCCTGTCTTCTCTCTCTAGATTTTGCACGACAAACCGCCGCCCGTGTAGAGGTGTGTGCGTGTGACGAAAATTTATAGATGAAATACGGGGGAAGCGGGGTTTGAAGTCTTTCGTTCGTCACACACACATGCATTTACCAGCGGATATCGCTGCACCGAGTATAGCCATCTCTCTCGATCCACCATGATTTTTCTGCTATCGCGCTCATCCGGGTGTTAGGCATCCTCAGTCTGTCCAGATCTTTGCCTATGGAAGGATGTACTGAAGTGAGGTGCGATTTCTTGTGCGACGCACTTTGCTCGTCTACGTTTTGGGCCGTGTTCCTTCTTCTTCAGTTATGGAATGATTTATCCTAGCAAATTGTTGAGGTAAGTTTCATGCTCACATGTGTGCTTGTGCAGCTTCGTTCAACTAACCTTTGGCGTCTAAAAAGTTACAGGTGTGCGCGCTATTTATCAACGACTACCTGCTAGCCTCGTCAACAATCTTCAGAGTGAGCGACGCAAAGAAAACGTTTTCCAGTTTTAAAATATTAAGGTAAGTTTTGATCTAATCATATGTGTTAAACTCTCCATGGTAATACATACTACTTACATTCATTATTGCTTCATTCAGCTCCCGGTGAGGACGTCATTACTTAACAGAAGCCGGCTCAACACGCGCAGCTCCTGTTCATGACGTCATCACTAAACTGAAGCCAGCTGAACACGCGCCGCACGGATGGTAAATTTGGAAGGGGGAAAGCGTTCACACAGCGGGAGTATGCCAAAACACATGTGGGAGGGAGAGCTATATTATTCAATTAACAGCATGCGAATGTGTGCTTAAAGCAAATGTGAACAGCCTCATAATTTCTATAAGCAATCCGAAAAAGGGGGTGGAGCAAACACATTGGTATGCGTGAGCGGCTGACGAAACCAGAACGTTTAGATGTGTGCGTGACGGATGGTTCGGGAGCCTTTAGCGATGCTCTCGACAAGCCTGCAAACGAGAGCTTCGTAGAGAGCTTTGTAGAGAACTCAGATTACACAGGCCGCCGTCGGTTTTTGCGTCCTTGGGCGTAACGGCTTCGCTGTAACGGCGTCACCCCGTTGTCATGGTAGCGTTACGCGCCAAGGAAAATTTACAGGGTTTTACACTTTGGCTAAGACATATTCGGGAAGGGGTCCCGCGGTCTTGAGATAAAGTGTGAAACCCTTTATATATAAAGATAAAGAATTGTTTGAACCCTTGGAATATTGATGATAATTATTTATTATTTTGAGGTATTTACATTCACAGTTTTTAATTTCGTTTTGATTATTTTTAACGTTGTATTATTCAAAAGTCGGTCTCATGGTACAGTCGTCAACTCGTACGACTTAAAAACATGCCCGTCATGGGTTCAAGCCCCGAATAGACCGTGCCGCCATACGTAGGACTGACTATCCTGCTATGGGGGGAAATCAATAAGTCACTGAAAGCCAACCCCACAAGTGGGTTGGCAGGCCTTGACCGTCATCGGTTGTTGAGCCAAAGAAGAAGAAGAAGATTATTCAAAACAATGCAAAAGTTTTCAAATATAAAACTAAGTTGATGAGTCGATTGTATTCACCGATTTAAATATGTGTTTGTGGCAATGTACAGCAAAGAGATACAGGGTTTTCACTTGATAGAAAGATTTTGTCACCAAATATAGACTTTCTCTGTAGTATGAAGACCCTGATCCTCTTGGTCAGTCTTGCTATTGGGCCGAATGTCTCTATATTGTGTTTGTTTCAAATGAAAACCCCTGTAAACGGTGTACAGTGGCACCATCTGTATTTCCAAAACAAAATCACTGGAAATCCAGATTTTAAATAATATTCGATCTGACCTATCACAATTAGTTAAAAAATGTCTTATGGCCCCGGTTTTTTCGAGGTCGCCCCATAGTGCGCTCTCGAGAATCTCTACTGCGCCCCGTGATGCTTTGTGTAAATATTGGAATGAATAATCTTTTTTGATGAGTAATTCAATCGGACAATATAGATAGCCGGTCTCGTAGTACAGTCGTCAACTCGTATGACTTAACAACATGCCCGTCATGGGTTCAAGCCCCAAATGGACCGTGCCGCCATACGTAGGACTGACTATCCTGCTATGGGGGGATCAATAAGTCACTGAAAGCCAAACCCACAAGTAGTGTGGTACAGGCAGGCCTTGACCGGCAACGGTTGTTGAGCCAAAAAGAAGAAGAAGAAGAATTCAATCGGAATTTGAACATCTACTTTTAAAAAAATCGAAAATCAAGCTTCAATAAGAGAATGTATGTATGCTGTATGTAAATTTCATATATTTAGTTTGTATTTTCCATTCATTCATTTATGGATTTATGGTTCATTTAACTTTCACCCATTATCTAAAGCTAACGATAAAATTTAAGGGCCAGGTTATGTGCGAATCGATGCGGCCCGCGAACTGGAAAGTTTAGAGACCCCTGTTCACATTAACTGACGTAGCTTAAATAATGATTGTACAGAAATGTAAGGTAATCCGGAGTGGAGTCTTGGATCAACCCTACTAAGGTGCACAAAATATGACTCCGACTCCAGATCATAACCAGATTGATCCGGACTAATCCGGACTGATCCGGACTGATCCGGACTGATTCAAATTGATCCGGACTGATCTGAACTAATCCGGATTGATCCGGATTGAGTCCGACATTTTTCCCGTGTACACCCCCCCCCCCCTCCCCTAAAACAGTCCGGAGCAACTCCGAGTCCGACTCCGAGGAGTATCGGAATCGGATCGATCCGACTCCGGAAAAAAAATGTATTTACCGATCCTGTACCGTATTTACCGATTTACCTGTACCAATTGTACAGGGAGTCCCCGATATACGCCGTACTCAATATACGTGATTTCGCTATGCGCTATTTTCTACATTTGATAGTTCTTTGAGGAAATCGTTCTAATTTGACACATAGAATATCAAATGCAAAATAAATTTCATTTTATACGAATTTTAAAAACCATTTCAAGAGATTTAAAATTGTAATTTAAGTTGAAATCAGATAAAATTACTAATTTAGTGGCTAAAACCTATCACTTCAAGCAAAATTATAAGAGAGTTAGCTATAGTTTGACTGATAATCTCAAAATTATCGTATATCGTCATCATCATCAAGATATCATATAGTTATTTTCAGACGAGGAATATAGCTTCTCATGTCGCGAATAATATTTTCTATTTATTTTCAGAACCGATAAGAAAATAATTAAACATATGAAAATTTATCAGAAAAAAGAGCACCAGAATGTGTTTTATTATCTTTCGACAAGAAGATACTTTAAAACTATAATAGAACTGGTTTCTTTTTATGAAAGGAACGATTTGGGCGAAAACTTTGCTGGGTAAAAGACTGATTAATATCTGTTTTTAATGTGTTCAACGAGTTCAATAAAAAAAATATGAATTGCAGCCTAAATCAACTTCTCCAATGGCCTTTTAAAGAGGAAATTGTTGTAGCCATCTATGATTTTGCACCCAATGAGCTCAATCAACTACCAATGCGCCAGGGATGTCAGGTGATTGTAATTGGAAAAGAAGGAGACAGTAAAGGCTGGTGGCGTGGCAAAACATTAGAAAAGGTATAACAGAATGTATTTTTTTTTAAATTAATATATTAATACAAATCATGTGTCTGTTTAATCGCAAAATTATTCGCTTGATTGCATACTTTTATTTTGTCCATACTTTAGGTTGGATTTTTCCCCAAAGAGTATGTACGGCCAGCAGTAATCGGTGAAGTATAAATGATCAATTTAAAGTTCATAACATCCTGAACACAATCCACTCATATAAAGAATGAGATAATTGAGACGCTGTCATGTATTAAAGTTAGTGACTTCGTTAATCAAATACAGGACCTGTTCTTTTGTTTTAATTACAAGGTTTGGCAGATGGATAAAGCAACATTCAATGCGACAACGAGTCTGATTCGAACTTATCTACAGCAGTCGAATTATAATGATGCCATTTAAAAAAAGGTTAACTAGGAAGTGATATTCCACGTATGGTTGTCAGTTTTTCAGGAAAGCTAAGTGAAAAACGATTTTACGTGTTTTCATCATAATAAAACAGAATAACATCGGGTAGATGATTTAAAATGTGTTTAAAAAGTTTAACAGATTTACAAAAAAAAAAAAGTTAAACATGGCATAAACTAGTATTACATATGTATGTGCTTTGAATGTTTGATGTGCAAGCAATGTTTTGTAAAAGCATGTTATGAATAAGCGCTAAGAAACGTAAATAATAAACAGAGCAACAACGATTAAAAGATATAACATATTAGGAGGCATACAATTGTGCTGATTGTTTTCTAAATAAATTGTGTCTATGTGGAACGTTTCACGTACCAAAACATTATCTGTTGGTATTGTGTTGCATTTTATGCCGGCCTAGGCTTTCGACTTTATCCCAATCCAATCCCAATCCCAATCCCAATCCCAATCCCAATCCCAATCCCAATCCCAATCCCAATCCCAATCCCAATCCCAATCCCAATCCCAATCCCAATCCAATCCCAATCCCAATCCCAATCCCAATCCCAATCCCAATCCCAATCCCAATCCCAATCCCAATCCAATCCAATCCCAATCCCAATCCCAATCCCAATCCCAATCCCAATCCCAATCCCATCCCAATCCCAATCCCAATCCCAATCCCAATCCCAATCCCAATCCCAATCCCAATCCCAATCCCAATCCCAATCCCAATCCCAATCCCAATCCCAATCCCAATCCCAATCCCAATCCCAATCCCAATCCCAATCCCAATCCCAATCCCAATCCCAATCCCAATCCCAATCCCAATCCCAATCCCAATCCCAATCCCAATCCCAATCCCAATCCCAATCCCAATCCCAATCCCAATCCCAATCCCAATCCCAATCCCAATCCCAATCCCAATCCCAATCCCAATCCCAATCCCAATCCCAATCCCAATCCAATCCCAATCCCAATCCCAATCCCAATCCCAATCCCAATCCCAATCCCAATCCCAATCCCAATCCCAATCCCAATCCCAATCCCAATCCCAATCCCAATCCCCAATCCCAATCCCAATCCCAATCCCAATCCAATCCCAATCCAATCCCAATCCCAATCCCAATCCCAATCCCAATCCCAATCCCAATCCCAATCCCAATCCCAATCCAATCCCAATCCCAATCCAATCCCAATCCAATCCCAATCCCAATCCCAATCCCAATCCCAATCCCAATCCCAATCCAATCCCAATCCAATCCAATACCAATCCCAATCCCAATCCCAAACAAAAACCCAAACTTATCAGCATCAAGATCGTGATGACAACTGCAGTACACATTTCATAGTGACATAGGACCTCTACACATATTTCTCGTTACACAGTTTGCTTAACATAGTGTTATGTTTGGTACTTTTGCATTTTATTGATTACAACTGATAAACATTGTAGGCGTATGTGGATCATAAACGTCAACCTCATACATCAACTGTCAACCGAATAATGTCCAAATCTTGTACAATTGCAAGGACCGTAAAGATATCAGGTCAAGTTATAAGCCCGTTTTGACAGCTAGGTGGAAGAAGAATTGACGAAGGAAACTGACAGTTAGTTTTCCGCGTTTGGCGAACGCTTCTAGTTCTCGAAGGAAAATTTCCATTTTAAATCACGGGCTGTGTTCTAATAAACTAAAATATTCACCCAAATTGATCTCCACCAAATATTGACCATGCAAAACGTAAACAATCCATCAATACATATGCAAGCGGAAAACCATCTGTCAAAATCGGAGCCCAGGGGGGGGATCGCCAAAAGCGCTATAACTTCACCTCATTATACATTCCACCTTGTACAATTGTAAAATCTTGGCAACCCGGCCGAGCTGTCAGAAAAAGATAATAAAAAAGGAAAATTCACGTTGTGTACGCAGTTGGAAAAGCACGTGTAATTCTGTGTCTTATGTCCTTCAGTTCTTAAGAGTATTTTATTTGACGTTGTTTACATCTCAGAAGTGGGATACGACAAATTATAGAGTGAAAATTAATAGCGTTGCAAAGTTTAGCGTGTCGGTCGGAATGTTGACAAAAGACCAAATGCTGTGCGCCCTGGAATGCGCTAATGTTCCTGTGTCGCCGAATGCCACCATTGCGCAAATATGTAAGATGTACGAAACTACCTACGAAAACGTACTAAATATGAACAACCCGCTGCGCAAATTCGAGCAGTTTCCTGCGCAGGAAACGTACCACAGCCTGCGCTGGCCAGTGCAGATTTTGACTGGTCTCCCGCGCGGGACTTCAGCGATTCCTGCGCAGGCCTGCGCAGGGTTAGCGTCATCTGTTGGCGAAATGGACGAACTATTTATGGCGGCGGAGCAGAAAAAAACGGTCAAAAAATTTAAAATTATTGGCGCCCATTTTCTCGTCTGCTTCTTCTCCCTCCCTAACCCTGCCTTGCCTTACTTGCGCTTCTGCCCGTGCCTTCCGCCGCCAGCTGATTGGCTGTTGCGGTGTATGCGTTGATACTCATATGTGCACATTGCGGTTGTGTATTGTTATTGGTGAGTGATAGCATTAATTTATTTCTGTGTGACCCTTGAGACGCTGTGGGAGAAGCTGGATTGGGATTCAAAGTGTTATCGGTGTATTGATGGTTTATTTTATTTCGCGCCGCTGCTGATGAGACCATTCGATGCCCCTGCCAGTTGAGGGTGAAGAACCCTATTTAAAACAAGCGGAGGAGAACGTCTAACACTAATCTATTTTTTTTTAATTTGAACATGTTTGATGCTTCAACGACCTTCTAAGCATCATGTAGCACAGTGTATAATGAAAAAAAAATAACTTTTGTTAAATGTGCAGAAATCTGTCTCGAGTTTTCGGGTCGCGACACACACACACACAGCGCGGGGAAAGTGACCGTTCACTCTATCATGTCGCGATCCCCCACCCCGCCCGGCGCTAGGGATGAGGATGCGATACAAGAAAGCTGAACCAGCCGTTCTACCGATACGGTAGCCGTAATCGATCATGCGGCAAGGGGAGGGGGGGGGGGTGGTCTGGTGGGGGGGGAGTGCGTGCTTGTGTTCGTGCTTTCGTGGGTGCGTGCTTGCGTTCGCGCTTTCGCGGGTGCGTGCCCGCGTGCACGCGTACGTGCATGTGTGCGTGTGTGTGCGTGTGTGTGCTCGTGTGTGTGTGTGTGTGTGTGTGTGTGTGTGTGGTGTGTGTGTGTGTGTGTGTGTGTGTGTGTGTGTGTGTGTGTGTGTGTGTGTGTGTGTGTGTGTGTGTGTGTGTGTGTGTGTGCGTGTGGAAACCCCAAAACTATTTGACTCTGATGCGTACATTTTCATCCACTGCGGCTACAAAGTCCAGGCATTTTTGATTTCGCTACCTGAGAGACAACACAACTATCGGATTGGCACCACGATCTTTGCGATCGGCTCTGCTGTTGGGGGTGTTAAAAAGACACACGATCGAAGCAAACGTGCGTGTGATATGTAGCACATTTCTTTCCAATTCAGCTAGCGGACGCAAGTGGAATCAAAACTTGAATTGAACTCATACAAAAGAGGATTCTGGATTGGTTTAGTACGGTGCGCGTATGGTGCTGCACCTGTCCGTTCAGAATCTCGCGGCTTGTTGACTTAGAGTCGGTATCATGACGCCGTGCGACCGGCACTGCCTTGGAATGGGTAACGCTCGGTAGGTTCATGTCCTTTGTTCAAGTGTATTCCGTGCATTTGTCGCGCCACGGCGGTAGACCCGGCAGCAACAAAGTCATAACAAACTCTTTCCCGGTACGGATGGCGCTTCAAAGTTCTTTTTCTTATTATTATCTTGTCATTACGGCCTACGCGATCATGTTGGCCTTTTCAGGACTTGGCGTACACGTAGCCGGATAGTTAGTTCTTGCTACGGCGGACGGTTCATACGCGGTTAGAACCCAAGACGAGCATGCAGATGTGAGGAATGACGGCGGTGCTGCGGGACCGCTCATATCCAGCGTGCAACTTGCATACTGCCACACTGTTTCCTGTCCGGTGCATACGCAGCAGGCAGGAGGAAGGATGCACCTCCTCAACAAAAAAAACACCGTCATGAACCAGCGGCGGATCTAACGGTAGACGGACTAGGCGGTCGCCGAAGATCTCTAGTATGTAGTATGGCGTATGTTTACAAGTGGACAGAGTATTAGCGACAAGGGCCCGCGGAAAGATGGTTGTTGGGGCCCTGTGGCGGGAGAACCATTTGCCCTCCCCCTCCCCCTCATGCCGGCAATAATTGTAGGGCCTGTGACCGATGATCGTAAAGGTCTCAAGGCCTAAGCCCCCTCTCCCCTTCCTCCCTCCGCTGGCAATTTAGATATGCTGTTAAATCTCCCAACAGCTGTGTGTCAGTATCCCCCCTCCCCCGGTCATCAGTTACCATTTACAGGGGCTTCAACTCGTCTTTCAGCCTTTCATGAACACCTTCCTTTCCGATGGATCATAACATTCCGGAAGAGCATACATTCGGCGACAGTTTTGCACACACACTCACACCCTTGCGCAGACGGCTCAGCATATCTGTGTAATCTACACCATACGAAAGCAAAAGCTTATGGTAACAAAGTTATGCTTAATGCTTAACACGTTCAGTTCGATGGCAGGCCCCAGGGCGGTGCCAGTGAACTTTCCAGTATACTGGTTTCACAATCAGCTTGCGTTCTTGAAGCCGCTGGAACAGAATGTGGATGAAAATCAGCGCCGGGTTGAATGTGTTAATGCGGATTAGGGTTCTGCGCATTGCACAGCAAACCCTCCAGCGTGAGCTAGCGATTCCTTAGTCATTTTTACTTGACAGCGTTTGAACTCATTGCGCTTTTTTGGTTTGATTTGTGAAAATTAAACTTCATCGTCGCAATGTTTGTTAACGGCATTTTTAAGCGCCACAGCAACTCATGACCATTAACCATACGGGAGAAAGAGATAGCGCTATGGAGGGGAAAAGCACGGACGACGGCTGACAGCAATTGGCCGTCTGACGCACCAACACAACCAAACCTTCGACAGCGCGTTCAGGCGAGGGGTATGAGGCGGAGCCAGGGACGGGCAGCTCGACGAGCTGCTTGACAAATTTCCCGTTGGAGGGAAAAAGATGGCATGATAAAATTCTCCGAACGGCATGATTTCTTCCGTCGCTTTGCGCAGCGGGAATCCATATGATGTTTCATCGGTTAGTGGAAACCCATATAACAATTTTCACCACAAATTCACCTCAAAACCTCTTGATTTCAGCAAAACAAGAGGTTTGGTGAATATGACGTCATATGCAAACAACGGTTTACAAAAAAAGGGGGTGGGGCCACGGCCGTGGGTGGCTTGTACCTGCATCCGCTCTGTTCGCTCTGTATTTGTATTTATGTGTGTATTTCAACGCTCAGCTGTTCTTGGTGCGTTGTGGCTTTTAATCTGAGGGCGGATCTTCGTTTCTCTCGCACGTTTTTTTGTCGCTGCGTTTCTTTGCTGTGATAGAAGAGAATATTGGAAGAAGAGCGTACCCAAGTGACATTTGCTCGAAATTGTTTTCCCATATCTGCTCGATTAGTACTCGATACGCCTGAAATTGTGGATTTGTGTGTGATCAAGTGTGTTGAAAGTGCTAAGATTTGGTGAATTCGTAAATTAGACTTTCTTCTATCGATGGACGATGCCGTCGAGCTCATTTTACATTTGTAGCTATGATTTTTATAGGAAAACAAAAGCTAATTTTGTGTGGCGTTATTTTATAAAAAATGAGTATTATTTAAGTATAAAATGGGTACATGATCAACTATAACAATAGGAAACATTATTTCCGTTCGAATCTAGAAGAAATCAACGAAAAAGCCGCATTACAGTTGATTTTAAAGGCCTTTTTCTAAATTCCCTTAAACTGGTGCAGTTTAAGGGAAGTTTAAGGCTCCAGTTTAAGGGAATTTGCTCGAATTCCCGATAATTCGTGCTCGAAAATGTCACTTGGGTAATCATTTAGGTTTTCATACTTTACCGGCGTTGTGTTGGATCCATCGTCAATTTTTTCGGCTATCTTGGTTGCACGTACCTGCCTACGCTATGAGTGAACAAAATACTATTCACTGCGTTCTTGTTTGTTGCCATCAAGCTCTACGCAAAATAAGTGGCCGAGCGAGTCTTGGAGATCGAAAGGATTCTTTGAGTTCGCTAGAAGGTCTCGAGAAGAAAAACCCTAGCGCGCTCGCATGTCAATTTGTCTTTGTTTTCTTCTCCATCTGAGAATCATAAGTGTGGCCGTTTAGGGCCAAGCTACTAGCGATGGATAAATTTGAAAAACACCGGAATCGCTGCCGAATTACTCCACAATAATCGCAAGTTGTGAAAGGTAGATGCAATCTCGGTAATGTTTGGTGTCATCTGTTGTAGCCGACCAGGACTGTCCGGTTGCGTTAGTCGGTAACTTGAGCCGTCGTATTCGTCGGATCTATCCAAAGCCGATTCTAAACAGCTCGTGACGGCTGCGGATGGCTTCGGACGGTTCCAGGCGAATGCGTCGATGGGCTAAGGTAGTCATTCAAACTTTCCGATTTTACGTACAAACGGCCGTAAATACAAACGGTACCGTTGCGCAAAAAGTTTTTTGATTTTGATTCAAATGATCATCAGCGAAGACCTACCGGCTTTTTAATAAGAGCGGCATGTATGAAAATTGAGCAAGCTATAGCAAGCGCAAATATTCTTGCTATTCGTATGTGTGGCTCTTCTCTTATCCCCTTAGCTACACTCTCTCCATGTGTTGTCACGCTCCTTGTTTCATATCACTCTTTCTCTTTCTTTGTCACCGCTCATTATAGCATCCTCACTCTCCGTATGTGTTGCTGTGTGCTTCCTCCATAGCTTCTCACTCGCGTTTTGACAACACCTCTTACTTTCTTCTATTTCTTCCTAATCCTTTGTTACTCCTCGCCATGGCATTCTCCCTCTCATTATGTGTTGTTCTTCGCTTCCCCCTTTATTTCATTCCCCTCTCTCTGAATTAATAGAGGTTCTCACTCGCCGCAACATGTTTCTCGCTACCTCACAAAAGCTCACGAGCTCAACAACGAATTACAGCCCTAGAAGCTCCAACCGTTCCTTTCCCGGGGCCACAACCACCGATATTCAATTTTGAAGAAGAAATTTTGATAAATTTAGCGGTGACAATAATGATCACATCGAGCGTTGCTTCAAGGAACTGGAGTGTGCGTTTCTCCCATACAATATGGATAATACAATGAAGCTCCACTATACTCGTCGATTGCTTACCCCGACAGACAAAGAGAACGAAATTTTCAGGCGAGGGGTAGGTAGAAACACGCGGTGGGGGCCCGGCCCAAGATCGGATCCGAAGTCCGTTGTTTTGGGCTCGAAATTAAAATGGCGGATGGAGCGCTACCACGGAGAGAATGCGCTCTCTTGCTTGCCTTTAAAATACACGAGGCGCTCTCGCTGTAAAGAACGCTCGCTCGCGCTGTTG
>NW_024428844.1:0-13450 GCF_017562075.2 Anopheles merus | reverse complement strand
GAGTTTGTTGTAAAAAGTGAGTGAATAGCGCATAAAAAAGTGAGTTTGTTATAAAAAGTGAGTGAATGGTGCATCAAAAGTGAGTTTGTTGTAAAAAAGTGAGTGAATGGCGCATAAAAAGTGAGTTTGTTGTAAAAAGTGAGTGAATGGCGCATTAAAAAGTGAGTTTGTTGAGTGAATGGCGAACAAAAAAGTGAGTTTGTTGTAAAAAATTGAGTGAACGGCGCATTAAAAAGTGAGTTTGTTGTAAAAAGTGAGTGAATGGCGCATAAAAGAGTGAGTTTGTTGTCAAAAGTGAGTGAATGAGAGCATTACAAAGTGTGTTTGTTGTAAAAAAGTGAGTGAATGGCGCATAAAAGATTGAGTTTGTTGAGTGATTGTCGCATAAAAAGATGAGTTTGTTTTGTAAAAAGTGAGTGAATGGCACACAAAAAAGTAAATTTGTTTAAAAAGTGAGTGAATGGTGCATAAAAAAGTGAGTTTTTGTAAAGAAGTGAGTGATTGGCACACAAAAAAGTGAGGTTGTTTTCAAAAGTGAGTGAATGACGCATAAAAAAAGTGAGTTTGTTGTAAAAAAGTGAGTGAATGGCGCATAAAAAAGTGGAATGTTGTCAAAAAGTGAGTGAATGGCGCATTAAAAAGTGAGTTTGTTGTAAAAGTGAGTGAATGGCGCATTAAAAAGTGAGTTTGTTGTAAAAAAGTGAGTGAATGGCGCATTAAAAAGTGAGTTTGTTGTAAAAAAGTGAGTGTTTAATCTCACTATTTCGGATAATTTATTTTCCGCGTTTCGGTGTAACTTTCAAACCTTTAATATTTACCAGCAGTTATTCGTTGTGTAGCAAAATTGAAAGAGAACTTATTTACGACATTCACTGTTATTTATAAACTACTCGATCGAGCCGAACACTCGAAATTGAACGAAGACTGTTCGTGTTTCGTTAAGCACGATATGAAGTGACAGGGCTTGCCTGAACATCCTCCCCCCCTTGACGAATGTCAACAATCCAAACAAAAACAATCAAAATAAACGGAAATTATGTGCATGTGCTCTCGTCGGCCTCTGCCACAGGTAAGATACAAATTTTTGTTATCGGACGAGTTACGATACCTTTTGATGTTTTCAGTGTTACTACCCGTGTCAGCTTGTCGTCTCCGGTGTGCACATGTACGATACGTGCGAGTGGCCAACGTGTTGGGGGGAGGAAATCGTCCTTCAGAATGACCAGTCTGCCAGGTAAGATGCTGTCGTTCCTCTTCGCCATGGTGTTATCGCGTTGCATCTCTTGCAGGTATTCCGTCGTCCAGTGTTTCCAGACGTGTTGCACCATTACTTGCCACTTCTGCAAGTCGCTGAGGGTGCAGGAACGAAGGTGGGTGTAGTCCGGCTCGGGGACAGCATGCATCGATGCCCACGAGGAAATGCGCTGGGGTAAGTGCCGATATATCGTTAGGGTCGTCTGACATAGGTAGGAGAGGCCGCGAGTTCATCGCCGCCTCAATCTGGTGTAGGACCGTTGTGTAGCCTTCGTAGGATAGTCGCGTGCTGCCTAACTGCCGAAAAAGGTGTCGCTTGGCGGTCTTCACAGCTGCTTCCCACAATCCGCCGAAGTGTGGTGTCTTGGGAGGGGTGAAGTGCCAATTGATACCGCGGTTAGTGCAATCTGTCACAATTAGATGTAGCTGCTGTTCATCGCGAAACATTTCGAACAGCTCGTGAAGCTCCCTCGCCGCGCCTTCGAAGTTTTCCCGTTGTCGAGTGTATGTGTGCCGGTAAACCGCGTCGTGCTGTGAATCTGTGTAATGCAGCTAAAAAACCAGCAGTAGTTAGATCACTTACCAGCTCCAAGTGTACGGCCTTAGTGGAAAAAAACAAACAAACACGCAGAGGTAGCATTTTCCCGGAGCGGCTCGTTTATGGGCTGGCTTCAGGTATAATGGACCGGCGTAATCCACTCCGGTAACACTAAAAGGCCGGCTGGGAGTGATGCGCTGCGCTGGAAGCTGTCCAAGTTGTTGCTGTTCAAGTGTCGGTCGCTGTCGAATGCACCGAAAACAATTTTGCACAATGTGCTTAACAAGATGCCTTCCATCTAACGGCCCAAAACTCTTCGCGAATTCGAGATAAGAGCAGCCTTCCTCCTCCATGACGAAGCTCCTCGTGTTGATACTTTGCGATCAATTGCGCGAACGGATGTTTCTTGGGAAGCAAAACAGGGTGCTTCGCTTGGTAGGGAAGTTGAGATAGCCGTAAACGCCCCCCTACACGGATAATCCCTTGTTCGTCAAGGAATGGACTTAGTGCACGTAAAGGTGATTGCTTCATCACTTCGTTTCCCTTTTTGAGCTGCCCGAGTTCAGCTGAAAATGCATCCTGCTGTGCTAGGCGGCTTAACACAGTGTTTGCTGCTTCCATGTACTCGGGTGTGACGATTAAAGGTGCGGGGTGCTGTGCTGCTGTTCGCTGAGTGCGTGCCTTTTCCTTAGCGTTACGTGTGAAGCGAATGCAGTATGATACGATACGCAGCAATCGCTTGTAGCTAGAACACAACGCAAACCAAGGGTGATTAGTGGTTGTGTGTACAACGGCAGCACTCACCTGGCGAATCTCTAGATTCGTTTCGTTGGCTGGTTCTGGGTTAGAGTTGGGCCAGATGGAAGCGGGCAAAGATAGCCAATCCGGACCGAAGCTCCACAGTTTGCTTTTCAGGAAATCAGCGGCTGACGTGCCTCGTGAAACCAGATCAGCAGGATTAGACGCGCCGGGTACATGTTCCACTGCCGCGGGGTGTGAGTAATGCTGCACTTCAGATACCCGGTTAGCCACAAACGTTGCCCATGTGTTGGGTGTGGCGCTGATCCAGGTTAAGGTGATGGTGGAATCCGACCAAAAGAAAGACTCTGCAACGTTGATCCCCATCGCCTTCTTTACCCGGTGATGCAAGTGTGCTCCTAATACAGCAGCGCATAGTTCAAGGCGGGGCAGTGTGACGCGCTTGAGCGGTGCCACACGCGATTTGGAAGAAAGCAACGTTATGCGTATCTGCCCACTTCGCCTTCACAACGCGCATAAATGCAGGCTCCATATGCTGCTTCCGATGCATCACAGAAGGTATGTAGCTGAATACGCGCACCAGGTAGAAGCGCATAACGACTAACCTTGAATTCAGAGATGAGTTGCCAATCCTGTTGTATTGCTTTCCATTTCTTACAGATAGTATCTGGAACATACTCGTCCCAACCAGCTTTCTGCAACCATAATTCCTGCATCATCATCTTGGCCCGAATGACAATCGGGGAGATCAGGCCCAGCGGATCGAACATGCGAGCTACGTTAGATAGAATGGATCGCTTTGTCGGAATGGACACATCACTGGATATTGCGGATTCGAAAGATAAAACGTCATGCTCTGGCTCCCATGAAACACCAAGAGCCTTACGTCTCGCGTGTGGTAAGAATTGCCGCGCTGACTGTGTGCCGATTTGATCCGCATTTAAACCGGCGAGCACCTCGAGCTGATTGGATGTCCACTTTCGCAGCTCGAAGCCGCCTTTGGCGAGCAATTGGGAAAGCTCGATTCGTAACTGGCGAGCATTTTCGATGGAATCAGCACCACCGATGAAATCGTCAACGTAGAAATTAGTTTTCAAAGCAGCTGAAGCATTGGGACAAGAGTCGCCCTCATCGTTTGCAAGCTGCAGCAATGTTCTGGTTGCTAAGAATGATGAGGGGGCTAAGCCATAGGTAACTGTATTCAGCTCAAAATATTCGATTGGCGAGTGAGGCGAAAATCGAAAGCAAATGCGTACAAATTTCCGGTCGTTAGGATGAAGCAATACTTGTCGATACATTTTCGCAATATCTCCAAAACGGCTACTTTATATGTGCGGAAGCGCAAAATTATGTCGAGCAGATCGTCCTGCACGACAGGACCGACGCATAACGCATCGTTTAGCGAAAGCCGGTGGACGTCTTAGCTGAACCATCAAATACCACGCGAACCTTTGTTGTGGAGCTAGCGGCTTTGAACACGGGATGGTGAGGCAGATAATACGCGCGTTCGTCGTCGGAGGGGTTTTTTATGCGTGACATGTGCCCAAGCTCCAGATACTCACGCATAAAATCATGGTACGCCGCTTTTACCCTTTGATCTCGTTCTAACCTCCTTTCTAGCAAACTAAAACGCCTTAATGCTGCTGCCTTCGAAAGGCCAAGCTTATCATCGAAGTCTGCTTGTTTAGGTAAGCATACCAGATAACGACCAGCTTTGTCTCGCTGTGTTGTATCCTTGTAAAATTGCTCACATTTGCGATCCTCAGGAGAATAGCCATCGTTAACCTGTAGTTCTTCTACTTTCCAGAAACGCTCTATTGATTCTTCTAGTGAAACCATGCACACCACGGATGAAGTATGAAAAGTATTGGATGTTGCTGGCTGAGAGGTAGATGCGGATCCACTCACGACCCAGCCGATACGCTCTCCATCAGGACTGGGAGATTTGATGACATTTTATATTGCGCCCCGCTTACAAAGAACGTGTGATAGTGCCGGGCACCGAGAATAATGTCGATCGGTGCCGACTTCTCGAAATGGGGGTCGGCGAACATAATATGTGGCGGTAATTTCCAGCCACTGGTGGACACATCATGTGCGGGCAAATCAGCAATAAGCTTCTCGACTATCAAAAACTCAACATTAATTGCATAAGGGCTCGTTCTGGAAGATACCGTGGTGCGCATCGATTTCCGCACCGGGGTGGCCGATTGACCAGCACCAATCAGTGTGATGTCGACCGTGCCCGATTTGATACCTAGCCGATTAGCAAAACGGCTACTCATCAAATCTGGACTGGGAGGCACTATCTAAAAGTGCGCGTGCAGGATGCATTATGCCATGCGCATCAACAATGTTTACCAGTGCAGTTTGAAGCAGAACTTGTTCCGTAGTTTGCCTCAATGCTGCTGCATAAGTGCGTTGCGTGTTTGCCGTGTGATCGTCTGTGTTGTTGTGTGTTGTGTACGGAAGCATTTTGCGCGCAGCTGACGTGTTCGCAGTGGAAAATGTGCCGTAATTTTGTGAAGAGTGTAAAAGCGAGTGGTGTGTTGAATTGCAGTGTCTGCACTTGTATTGCGATGAGCAATCACGCACACGGTGATTGTCGCGCAAACAATTCAAGCACAATTTCAGTGTCATTGTGTTTCGGTACCGTTCCTCCGGTGACATTTGCATGAAACGCGGGCATTTCGATAAGTTGTGATCGGAGTGGCATAAAGGGCATGTGCGTGTGTCGTGTGATGTTGACGGAAAGCTTGCTAAGCGCATAGGCGGAGCATGTTTATGTGCATAGTGCGTTTGGTTCACGGTAGAGGGAGCTTCGGTAATGTTTACCTGTAAGGTTTCCAACACTCGCATACGGCGCTGTAAAAATGCGATTAATCCTTCGTAACTAGGATTTTGGCTAGTTGAGGCATTTTCCTCCCAATCTCTTAATGTGGAGGTAGGCAATTTTGTGCACATTAAGTGTTCTAACAAGCAGCTCCATGCCTCCGTTTTTTCGCCTAGATGATTGAGAGTTTTCTTGTGACGCTCGAACTCGTCCACAAGATGGTGAAGGGTTGATGCACTCTCTTCTTAACGGTGGCCATACCAAAAAGTGCTTGAAGATGCCGTTTCTTTAATAAATACTCATTCGAGTATCTTTCGGTGAGCATTTGCCATGCTAGCTCGTAATTGGCTGCGCTAATCGTGATTGCTTCGATCACCTTTGCGGCCTCGCCTTTCACGGAAGCTCGTAAATAATGAAACTTTTGTATCGGTGGTAGTTCCATATTTTCGTGAATTAATCCCTCAAAAGTGTCCCTATACGTGAGCCATTGCATGTAATCACCATCGAACTCAGGAAGTGAGATGGTGGGAAGCTTTATACCTGCCAACGGGTTGGTGTTTGGCGTTGTGCTTGCGGATCGCGGAACGTGCACCCGTTTAGCCTTCAAATGGGCTTCAAGGCGTATCAAACGCGAGCCGAAATCGTCTCGTAACGCGGCATTGTGACTTATCTTCCTCGGTGGCCGCTGCATCTTCCAATTTGGCCTGAATTGCTTCCAAATCAACGGAAAGCTTCTGGACCCTTGCAATGCGAATATTGATTTCGATTGCATCCCGTTCCGGGTCAAATTCGGCCAAAACTTTTCGTGCTTAGCCAATACTGCTAGTAAAACTGTCCTTCTGGACGACAAAACGTTTATCGGAGCAGTCATAGTGCGGTTTGACAAAAAACGCTAAATTTCGCGGACACAGTGAACTTGGTCGATTGTGAGGCGACTAAAGCACAGTTACACGCGCGCAAACAGTGATTATCGCGAGAATAATTAAGATTTAGAAAACCAGATTCGTCTTAATCCTGGTCACGGCACCAATGTTTAATCTCACTATTTCGGATAATTTATTTTCCGCGTTTCGGTGTAACTTTCAAACCTTTAATATTTACCAGCAGTTATTCGTTGTGTAGCAAAATTGAAAGAGAACTTTATTTACGACATTCACTGTTATTTATAAACTACTCGATCGAGCCGAACACTCGAAATTGAACGAAGACTGTTCGTGTTTCGTTAAGAACGATATGAAGTGACAGGGCTTGCCTGAACATCCTCCCCCCCTTGACGAATGTCAACAATCAAAACAAAAACAATCAAAATAAACGGAAATTATGTGCATGTGCTCTCGTCGGCCTCTGCCACAGGTAAGATACAAATTTTTGTTATCGGACGAGTTACGATACCTTTTGATGTTTTCAGTGTTACTACCGTGTCAGCTTGTCGTCCGGTGTGCACATGTACGATACGTGCGAGTGGCCAACGTGTTGGGGGGAGGAAATCGTCCTTCAGAATGACCAGTCTGCCAGGTAAGATGCTGTCGTTCCTCTTCGCCATGGTGTTATCGCGTTGCATCTCTTGCAGGTATTCCGTCGTCCAGTGTTTCCAGAAGCGTTGCACCATTACTTGCCACTTCTGCAAGTCGCTGAGGGTGCAGGAACGAAGGTGGGTGTAGTCCGGCTCGGGGACAGCATGCATCGATGTGCCCACGAGGAAATGCGCTGGGGTAAGTGCCGATATATCGTTAGGGTCGTCTGACATAGGTAGGAGAGGCCGCGAGTTCATCGCCGCCTCAATCTGGTGTAGGACCGTTGTGTAGCCTTCGTAGGATAGTCGCGTGCTGCCTAACTGCCGAAAAAGGTGTCGCTTGGCGGTCTTCACAGCTGCTTCCCACAATCCGCCGAAAGTGTGGTGTCTTGGGAGGGGTGAAGTGCCAATTGATACCGCGGTTAGTGCAATCTGTCACAATTAGATGTAGCTGCTGTTCATCGCGAAACATTTCGAACAGCTCGTGAAGCTCCCTCGCCGCGCCTTCGAAGTTTTTCCCGTTGTCCGAGTGTATGTGTGCCGGTAAACCGCGTCGTGCTGTGAATCTGTGTAATGCAGCTAAAAAACCAGCAGTAGTTAGATCACTTACCAGCTCCAAGTGTACGGCCTTAGTGGAAAAACAAACAAACACGCAGAGGTAGCATTTTCCCGGAGCGGCTCGTTTGGGCTGGCTTCAGGTATAATGGACCGGCGTAATCCACTCCGGTAACACTAAAAGGCCGGCTGGGAGTGATGATGCGCTGCGCTGGAAGCTGTCCAAGTTGTTGCTGTTCAAGTGTCGGTCGCTGTCGAATGCACCGAAAACAATTTTGCACAATGTGCTTAACAAGATGCCTTCCATCTAACGGCCAAAACTCTTCGCGAATTCGAGATAAGAGCAGCCTTCCTCCTCCATGACGAAGCTCCTCGTGTTGATACTTTGCGATCAATTGCGCGAACGGATGTTTCTTGGGAAGCAAAACAGGTGCTTCGCTTGGTAGGGAAGTTGAGATAGCCGTAAACGCCCCCTACACGGATAATCCCTTGTTCGTCAAGGAATGGACTTAGTGCACGTAAAGGTGATTGCTTCATCACTTCGTTTCCCTTTTTGAGCTGCCCGAGTTCAGCTGAAAATGCATCCTGCTGTGCTAGGCGGCTTAACACAGTGTTTGCTGCTTCCATGTACTCGGGTGTGACGATTAAAGGTGCGGGGTGCTGTGCTGCTGTTCGCTGAGTGCGTGCCTTTTCCTTAGCGTTACGTGTGAAGCGAATGCAGTATGATACGATACGCAGCAATCGCTTGTAGCTAAACACAACGCAAACCAAGGGTGATTAGTGGTTGTGTGTACAACGGCAGCACTCACCTGGCGAATCTCTAGATTCGTTTCGTTGGCTGGTTCTGGGTTAGAGTTGGGCCAGATGGAAGCGGGCAAAGATAGCCAATCCGGACCGAAGCTCCACAGTTTGCTTTTCAGGAAATCAGCGGCTGACGTGCCTCGTGAAACCAGATCAGCAGGATTAGACGCGCCGGGTACATGTCTCCACTGCCGCGGGTGTGAGTAATGCTGCACTTCAGATACCCGGTAGCCACAAACGTTGCCCATGTGTTGGGTGTGGCGCTGATCCAGGTTAAGGTGATGGTGGAATCCGACCAAAAGAAAGACTCTGCAACGTTGATCCCCATCGCCTTCTTTACCCGGTGATGCAAGTGTGCTCCTAATACAGCAGCGCATAGTTCAAGGCGGGGCAGTGTGACGCGCTTGAGCGGTGCCACACGCGATTTGGAAGAAAGCAACGTTATGCGTATCTGCCCACTTTCGCCTTCACAACGCGCATAAATGCAGGCTCCATATGCTGCTTCCGATGCATCACAGAAGGTATGTAGCTGAATACGCGCACCAGGTAGAAGCGCATAACGACTAACCTTGAATTCAGAGATGAGTTGCCAATCCTGTTGTATTGCTTTCCATTTCTTACAGATAGTATCTGGAACATACTCGTCCCAACCAGCTTTCTGCAACCATAATTCCTGCATCATCATCTTGGCCCGAATGACAATCGGGGAGATCAGGCCCAGCGGATCGAACATGCGAGCTACGTTAGATAGAATGGATCGCTTTGTCGGAATGGACACATCACTGGATATTGCGGATTCGAAAGATAAAAACGTCATGCTCTGGCTCCATGAAATACCAAGAGCCTTTACCGTCTCGTGTGGTAAGAATTGCCGCGCTGACTGTGTGCCGATTTGATCCGCATTTAAACCGGCGAGCACCTCGAGCTGATTGGATGTCCACTTTCGCAGCTCGAAGCCGCCTTTGGCGAGCAATTGGGAAAGCTCGATTCGTAACTGGCGAGCATTTTCGATGGAATCAGCACCACCGATGAAATCGTCAACGTAGAAATTAGTTTTCAAAGCAGCTGAAGCATTGGGACAAGAGTCGCCCTCATCGTTTGCAAGCTGCAGCAATGTTCTGGTTGCTAAGAATGATGAGGGGGCTAAGCCATAGGTAACTGTATTCAGCTCAAAATATTCGATTGGCGAGTGAGGCGAAAATCGAAAGCAAATGCGTACAAATTTCCGGTCGTTAGGATGAAGCAATACTTGTCGATACATTTTCGCAATATCTCCAACAACGGCTACTTTATATGTGCGGAAGCGCAAAATTATGTCGAGCAGATCGTCCTGCACGACAGGACCGACGCATAACGCATCGTTTAGCGAAAAGCCGGTGGACGTCTTAGCTGAACCATCAAATACCACGCGAACCTTTGTTGTGGAGCTAGCGGCTTTGAACACGGGATGGTGGTGAGGCAGATAATACGCGCGTTCGTCGTCGGAGGGGTTTTTTATGCGTGACATGTGCCCAAGCTCCAGATACTCACGCATAAAATCATGGTACGCCGCTTTTACCCTTTGATCTCGTTCTAACCTCCTTTCTAGCAAACTAAAACGCCTTAATGCTGCTGCCTTCGAAAGGCCAAGCTTATCATCGAAGTCTGCTTGTTTAGGTAAGCATACCAGATAACGACCAGCTTTGTCTCGCTGTGTTGTATCCTTGTAAAATTGCTCACATTTGCGATCCTCAGGAGAATAGCCATCGTTAACCTGTAGTTCTTCTACTTTCCAGAAACGCTCTATTGATTCTTCTAGTGAAACCATGCACACCACGGATGAAGTATGAAAAGTATTGGATGTTGCTGGCTGAGAGGTAGATGCGGATCCACTCACGACCCAGCCGAATACGCTCTCCATCAGGACTGGGAGATTTGATGACATTTTATATTGCGCCCCGCTTACAAAGAACGTGTGATAGTGCCGGGCACCGAGAATAATGTCGATCGGTGCCGACTTCTCGAAATGGGGGTCGGCGAACATAATATGTGGCGGTAATTTCCAGCCACTGGTGGACACATCATGTGCGGGCAAATCAGCAATAAGCTTCTCGACTATCAAAAACTCAACATTAATTGCATAAGGGCTCGTTCTGGAAGATACCGTGGTGCGCATCGATTTCCGCACCGGGGTGGCCGATTGACCAGCACCAATCAGTGTGATGTCGACCGTGCCCGATTTGATACCTAGCCGATTAGCAAAACGGCTACTCATCAAATCTGGCTGGGAGGCACTATCTAAAAGTGCGCGTGCAGGATGCATTATGCCATGCGCATCAACAATGTTTACCAGTGCAGTTTGAAGCAGAACTTGTTCCGTAGTTTGCCTCAATGCTGCTGCATAAGTGCGTTGCGTGTTTGCCGTGTGATCGTCTGTGTGTGTGTGTTGTGTACGGAAGCATTTTGCGCAGCTGACGTGTTCGCAGTGGAAAATGTGCCGTAATTTTGTGAAGAGTGTAAAAGCGAGTGGTGTGTTGAATTGCAGTGTCTGCACTTGTATTGCGATGAGCAATCACGCACACGGTGATTGTCGCGCAAACAATTCAAGCACAATTTCAGTGTCATTGTGTTTCGGTACCGTTCCTCCGGTGACATTTGCATGAAACGCGGGCATTTCGATAAGTTGTGATCGGAGTGGCATAAAGGGCATGTGCGTGTGTGTCGTGTGATGTTGACGGAAAGCTTGCTAAGCGCATAGGCGGAGCATGTTATGTGCATAGTGCGTTTGGTTCACGGTAGAGGGAGCTTCGGTATGTTTACCTGTAAGGTTTCCAACACTCGCATACGGCGCTGTAAAAATGCGATTAATCCTTCGTAACTAGGATTTGGCTAGTTGAGGCATTTTCCTCCAATCTCTTAATGTGGAGGTAGGCAATTTTGTGCACATTAAGTGTTCTAACAAGCAGCTCCATGCCTCCGTTTTTTCGCCTAGATGATTGAGAGTTTTCTTGTGACGCTCGAACTCGTCCACAAGATGGTGAAGGGTTGATGCACTCTCCTTCTTAACGGTGGCCATACCAAAAAGTGCTTGAAGATGCCGTTTCTTTAATAAATACTCATTCGAGTATCTTTCGGTGAGCATTTGCCATGCTAGCTCTCGTAATTGGCTGCGCTAATCGTGATTGCTTCGATCACCTTTGCGGCCTCGCCTTTCACGGAAGCTCGTAAATAATGAAACTTTTGTATCGGTGGTAGTTCCATATTTTCGTGAATTAATCCCTCAAAAGTGTCCCTATACGTGAGCCATTGCATGTAATCACCATCGAACTCAGGAAGTGAGATGGTGGGAAGCTTTATACCTGCCAACGGGTTGGTGTTTGGCGTTGTGCTTGCGGATCGCGGAACGTGCACCCGTTTAGCCTTCAAATGGGCTTCAAGGCGTATCAAACGCGAGCCGAAATCGTCTCGTAACGCGGCATTGTGACTTATCACTTCCTCGGTGGCCGCTGCATCTTCCAATTTGGCTGAATTGCTTCCAAATCAACGGAAAGCTTCTGGACCCTTGCAATGCGAATATTGATTTCGATTGCATCCCGTTCCGGGTCAAATTCGGCCAAAAACTTTTCGTGCTTAGCCAATACTGCTAGTAAAACTGTCCTTCTGGACGACAAAAGTTTATCGGAGCAGTCATAGTGCGGTTTGACAAAAAACGCTAAATTCGCGGACACAGTGAACTTGGTCGATTGTGAGGCGACTAAAGCACAGTTACACGCGCGCAAACAGTGATTATCGCGAGAATAATTAAGATTTAGAAAACCAGATTCGTCTTAATCCTGGTCACGGCACCAATGTTTAATCTCACTATTTCGGATAATTTATTTTCCGCGTTTCGGTGTAACTTTCAAACCTTTAATATTTACCAGCAGTTATTCGTTGTGTAGCAAAATTGAAAGAGAACTTTATTTACGACATTCACTGTTATTTATAAACTACTCGATCGAGCCGAACACTCGAAATTGAACGAAGACTGTTCGTGTTTCGTTAAGCACGATATGAAGTGACAGGGCTTGCCTGAACAGTGAGTGAATGGCGCATCAAAAGGGAGTTGGTTGTAAAAAAAGTGAGAGAATGCCGCATTGAAAAGTGAGTTTGTTGTCAAAAAGTGAGTGAATGGCGCATAAAAAGTGAGTTTGTTGTAAAAAAGTGAGTGAATGGCGCATAAAAAGTGAGTTTGTTGTAAAAAAGTGAGTGAATGGCGCATTAAAAAGTGAGTTTGTTGTAAAAAAGTGAGTAAATGGTGCATTAAAAAGTGAGTTTGTTGTAAAAAAGTGAGTGAATGGCGCACAAAAAAGTGAGTTTGTTGTCAAAAAGTAAGTGAATGGTGCATAAAAATGTGAGTTTGTTGTAAAAAAGTGAGTGAATGGCGCATCAAAAGGGAGTTGGTTGTCAAAAAGTGAGTGAAAGGCGCATAAAAATGTGAGTTTGTTGAAAAAAAGTGAGTGAATGGCGCATAAAAAAGTGAGTTTGTTGTAAAAAAGTGAGTGAATGGCGCATAAAAAAGAAAGTTTGTTGTTAAAAAGTGAGAGAATGCCGCATTAAAAAGTGAGTTTGTTGTCAAAAGTGAGTGAATGGCGCATTAAAAAGTGAGTTTGTTGTAAAAAAGTGAGTGAATGGCGCATAAAAGAGTGAGTTTGTTGAGTGATTGGCGCATAAAAAAGTGAGTTTGTTGTAAAAAAGTGAGTGAATGGCACACAAAAAAGTGATTTTGTTGTAAAAAATGATTGAATAGCACACAAAAAAGTGAGTTTGTAGTAAAAAAGAGAGTAAATGGTGCATTAACAAGTGAGTTTGTTGTAAAAAAGTGAGTGAATGGCGCTTTAAAAAGTGAGTTTGTTGGAAAAAAGTGAGTGAATGGCGCATAAAAAAGTGAGTTTGTTGTAAAAAAAGTGAGTGAATGGTGCATAAAAAAGTGAGTTTGTTGTTAAAAAGTGAGTGAATGGCGCATTAAAAAGTGAGTTTGTTGTAAAAAAGTGAGTGAATGGCGCATAAAAAAGTGAGTTTGTTGTAAAAAAGTGAGTGAATGGCACACACAAAAGTGAGTTTGTTTAAAAAGTGAGTGAATGGCGCATAAAAAAGTGAGTTTATTGTAAAAAAGTGATTGAATAGCACACAAAAAAGTGATTTTGTTGTAAAAAAGTGAGTGAATGGCGCATAAAAA
>NW_024428843.1:5000-13643 GCF_017562075.2 Anopheles merus | reverse complement strand
CAGGAAAGTACAACACGGAGGGCGAGACCGAGGGCGTTACGCGTCATGGATGTCCATGTTGGTACACATGCACCAAAATTGTGTACCGATCAGGGAAAGTACACTACGTACGCGTTCATGGATGTCCATGTTGGTACAAGTTGCCGGTCAGGATAGCCGTGCACCAAAATTGTGTACGATCAGGGAAAGTACAAACGGAGGGCGCAGCCCGAGCGTACGCGTTCATGGATGTCCATGTTGGGTACACATGCACCAAATTGTGTACCGATCAGGGAAAGTACAACACGGAGGGCGCAGGCCCGAGGTACGCGTTCATGGATGTCATGTTGGACACAGCCACCAAATTTGTACCGATCAGGGAAAGTACAACACGTACGCGTTCATGGATGTCCATGTGGTTACAAGTTGCCGGTCAGGATAGCCGTGCACCAAATGGTGTACCGATCAGGGAAAGTACAACACGGAGGGCGCACCCGAGCGTACGCGTCATGGATGTCCATGTTGGTACACATTGCCACCAAAATGTGTACCGATCAGGGAAAGTACAACACGGAGGGCGCAGCCCGAGCGTACGCGTTCATGGATGTCCATGTGGTACACATGCACCAAATTGTGTACCGATCAGGGAAAGTACACTACGTACGCGTTCATGGATGTCCATGTTGGTACAAGTTGCCGGTCAGGATAGCCGTGCACCAAAATTTGTGTACGATCAGGGAAAGTACAACACGGAGGGCGCAGCCCGAGCGTACGCGTTCATGGATGTCCATGTTGGTACACATGCACCAAAATTGTGTACCGATCAGGGAAAGTACAACTACGGAGGGCGGCAGCCGAGCGTACGCGTTTCATGTTGTCCAGGTTGGTCACATGCACCAAAATTGTGTACCGATCAGGGAAAGTACAACACGGAGGGCGCAGCCCGAGCGTACGCGTTCATGGATGTCCATGTTGGTACACATGCACCAAAATTGTGTACCGATCAGGGAAAGTACACTACGTACGCGTTCATGGATGTCCATGTTGGTACAAGTTGCCGGTCAGGATAGCCGTGCACCAAAATTGTGTACCGATCAGGGAAAGTACAACACGGAGGGCGCAGCCCGAGCGTACGCGTTCATGGATGTCCATGTTGGTACACATGCACCAAAATTGTGTACCGATCAGGGAAAGTACAAACGGAGGGCGCAGCCCGAGCGTACGGTCATGGATGTCCATGTGGTACACATGCACCAAAATTGTGTACCGATCAGGGAAAGTACACTACGTACGCGTTCATGGATGTATGTTGGTACAAGTTGCCGGTCAGGATAGCCGTGCACCAAAATTGGTGTACCGATCAGGGAAAGTACAACACGGAGGGCGCAGCCCGAGCGTACGCGTTCATGGATGTCCATGTTGGTACACATGCACCAAAATTGTGTACGATCAGGGAAAGTACACACGTAGGGCGCAGCCCGAGCGTTACGCGTTCTGGATGTCATGTTTGGTACACGTGCACCAAAATTGTGTACCGATCAGGGAAAGTACAACACGGAGGCGCAGCCCGAGCGTACGCGTTCATGGATGTCCATGTTGGTACACATGCACCAAAATTGTGTACCGATCAGGGAAAGTACACTACGTACGCGTTCAGGATGTCCATGTTGGTACAATCTACATGTACGTACCTAGTTTTTGTGTCAAAAGTTGCAATAAAGTGCTTGTATGCTTAAAATGCTTATCTCCACCGGTCCCTTTTGGCCTGCCCTTTATAGACAGAAACTAGAAGATACGCCCGAGGGCGTAGCCCGAGGCGAACTCGCGATTTTTGTGTTTTTCCATTCGCCAGGGACGACGAAATGAGCTCTGTGCACATCGTGCCGAAAACTGTCTTCTCCACCTTTGTTTTTGTCCGTCTGATCATAAAATCACCTTATTGTGTACCATTGGAGGTGCGCAGCCCAACGTACGCGTTAATGTTAATGTTGTATACATACATGTAGGTCCTAGGATTGGTAATTGAGTCAAAACACACAATCCCGACCGTCGCGGACACCATTCTTGGACAGAAGTCTAGTACGTAGAGTACTTCCCTAGGTATGTGCCCGTTCGTGACTATCGTTGCGTGCATACGGACACGCTTGGGTATGTTTACCATACAAGGTTTACTAGGGAAACTGCTTGCTCGACCATTGCCCTCCCGTCGCGGACACCATTCTTGGACAGAAGTCCTAGTACGTGAGTACTTTCCCTAGGTATTGCCCGTTCGTGACTATCGTTGCGTGCATACGGACACGCTTGGGTATGTTTACCATACAAGGTTTACTAGGGAAACCAGGAAGGAATTCTAGGCCACACGTTTTGTTCATCCACAGTAAATTTCGTTCTCTTAAGGTAGCTATTTACTTGTTTGCCAGATAAGCAAACCTGCTTCCCGACCGTCGCGGACACCATTCTTGGACAGAAGTCCTAGTACGTAGAGTACTTTCCCTAGGTATGTGCCCGTTCGTGACTATCGTTGCGTGCATACGGACACGCTTGGGTATGTTTACCATACAAGGTTTACTAGGGAAACCTGCTTGCTCGACCATTGCCCTCCCGTCGCGGACACCATTCTTGGACAGAAGTCCAGTACGTAGAGTACTTTCCCTAGGTATGTGCCGTTCGTGACTATCGTTGCGTGCATACGGACACGCTTGGGTATGTTTACCATACAAGGTTTACTAGGGAAACCTGCTTGCTCGCCATTGCCCTCCCGTCGCGGACACCATTCTTGGACAGAAGTCCTAGTACGTAGAGTACTTTCCCTAGGTATGTGCCCGTTCGTGACTATCGTTGCGTGCATACGGACACGCTTGGGTATGTTACCATACAAGGTTTACTAGGGAAACCTGCTTGCTCGACCATTGCCCTCCCGTCGCGGACACCATTCTTGGACAGAAGTCCTAGTACGTAGAGTACTTTCCCTAGGTATGTGCCCGTTCGTGACTATCGTTGCGTGCATACGGACACGCTTGGGTATGTTTACCATACAAGGTTTACTAGGGAAACCTGCTTGCTCGACCATTGCCTCCCGTCGCGGACACCATTCTTGGACAGAAGTCCTAGTACGTAGAGTACTTTCCCTAGGTATGTGCCCGTTCGTGACTATCGTTGCGTGCATACGGACACGCTTGGGGTATGTTACCATACAAGGTTTACTAGGGAAACCTGCTTGCTCGACCATTGCCCTCCCGTCGCGGACACCATTCTTGGACAGAAGTCCTAGTACGTAGAGTACTTCCCTAGGTATGTGCCCGTTCGTGACTATCGTTGCGTGCATACGGACACGCTTGGGTAGTTTACCATACAAGGTTTACTAGGGAAAACTGCTTGCTCGACCATTGCCCTCCCGTCGCGGACACCATTCTTGGACAGAAGTCCTAGTACGTAGAGTACTTTCCCTAGGTATGTGCCCGTTCGTGACTATCGTTGCGTGCATACGGACACGCTTGGGTATGTTTACCATACAAGGTTACTAGGGAAACCTGCTTGCTCGACCATTGCCCTCCCGTCGCGGACACCATTCTTGGACAGAAGTCTAGTACGTAGAGTACTTTCCCTAGGTATGTGCCCGTTCGTGACTATCGTTGCGTGCATACGGACACGCTTGGGTAGTTACCATACAAGGTTTTAGGGAAACCAGGAAGGCATTCTAGGCACACGTTTTGTTTCCACAGTAACTGCGTTCTCTTAAGGTAGCTATTTACTGCATGATAAGAACTGCTTCCCCCCGTCGCGGACACCATTCTTGGACAGAAGTCCTAGTACGTAGAGTACTTTCCTAGGTATGTGCCCGTTCGTGACTATCGTTGCGTGCATACGGACACGCTTGGGTATGTTTACCATACAAGGTTTACTAGGGAAACCTGCTTGCTCGACCATTGCCCTCCCGTCGCGGACACCATTCTTGGACAGAAGTCCTAGTACGTAGAGTACTTTCCCTAGGTATGTGCCCGTTCGTGACTATCGTTGCGTGCATACGGACACGCTTGGGTATGTTTACCATACAAGGTTTACTAGGGAAACCTGCTTGCTCGACCATTGCCCTCCCGTCGCGGACACCATTCTTGGACAGAAGTCCTAGTACGTAGAGTACTTTCCCTAGGTATGTGCCCGTTCGTGACTATCGTTGCGTGCATACGGACACGCTTGGGTATGTTTACCATACAAGGTTTACTAGGGAAACCTGCTTGCTCGACCATTGCCCTCCCGTCGCGGACACCATTCTTGGACAGAAGTCCTAGTACGTAGAGTACTTTCCCTAGGTATGTGCCCGTTCGTGACTATCGTTGCGTGCATACGGACACGCTTGGGTATGTTTACCATACAAGGTTTACTAGGGAAACCTGCTTGCTCGACCATTGCCCTCCCGTCGCGGACACCATTCTTGGACAGAAGTCCTAGTACGTAGAGTACTTTCCCTAGGTATGTGCCCGTTCGTGACTATCGTTGCGTGCATACGGACACGCTTGGGTATGTTTACCATACAAGGTTTACTAGGGAAACCTGCTTGCTCGACCATTGCCCTCCCGTCGCGGACACCATTCTTGGACAGAAGTCCTAGTACGTAGAGTACTTCCCTAGGTATGTGCCCGTTCGTGACTATCGTTGCGTGCATACGGACACGCTTGGGTATGTTTACCATACAAGGTTTACTAGGGAAACCAGGAAGGAATTCTAGGCACACGTTTTGTTCCATCCACAGTAACTTTCGTTCTCTTAAGGTAGCTATTTAACGGTTGCCATGATAACAACCTGCTTCCCCGACCGTCGCGGACACCATTCTTGGACAGAAGTCCTAGTACGTAGAGTACTTTCCCTAGGTATGTGCCGTTCGTGACTATCGTTGCGTGCATACGGACACGCTTGGGTATGTTTACCATACAAGGTTTACTAGGGAAACCTG
Organism: Anopheles merus; assembly: GCF_017562075.2. Taxonomy (NCBI): domain Eukaryota; kingdom Metazoa; phylum Arthropoda; class Insecta; order Diptera; family Culicidae; genus Anopheles; species Anopheles merus. The sequence continues at coordinate 8,713 of NW_024428843.1, read as the reverse complement.
CTTGCTCGACCATTGCCCTCCCGTCGCGGACACCATTCTTGGACAGAAGTCCTAGTACGTAGAGTACTTTCCCTAGGTATGTGCCCGTTCGTGACTATCGTTGCGTGCATACGGACACGCTTGGGTATGTTTACCATACAAGGTTTACTAGGGAAACCTGCTTGCTCGACCATTGCCCTCCCGTCGCGGACACCCATTGGACAGAAGTCCTAGTACGTAGAGTACTTTCCCTAGGTATGTGCCCGTTCGTGACTATCGTTGCGTGCATACGGACACGCTTGGGTATGTTTACCATACAAGGTTTACTAGGGAAACCTGCTTGCTCGACCATTGCCCTCCCGTCGCGGACACCATTCTTGGACAGAAGTCCTAGTACGTAGAGTACTTTCCTAGGTATGTGCCCGTTCGTGACTATCGTTGCGTGCATACGGACACGCTTGGGTATGTTTACCATACAAGGTTTACTAGGGAAACCTGCTTGCTCGACCATTGCCCTCCCGTCGCGGACACCATTCTTGGACAGAAGTCCTAGTACGTAGAGTACTTTCCCTAGGTATGTGCCCGTTCGTGACTATCGTTGCGTGCATACGGACACGCTTGGGTATGTTTACCATACAAGGTTACTAGGGAAACCTGCTTGCTCGACCATTGCCCTCCCGTCGCGGACACCATTCTTGGACAGAAGTCCTAGTACGTAGAGTACTTTCCCTAGGTATGTGCCCGTTCGTGACTATCGTTGCGTGCATACGGACACGCTTGGGTATGTTTACCATACAAGGTTTACTAGGGAAACCTGCTTGCTCGACCATTGCCCTCCCGTCGCGGACACCATTCTTGGACAGAAGTCCTAGTACGTAGAGTACTTTCCCTAGGTATGTGCCCGTTCGTGACTATCGTTGCGTGCATACGGACACGCTTGGGTATGTTTACCATACAAGGTTTACTAGGGAAACCTGCTTGCTCGACCATTGCCCTCCCGTCGCGGACACCATTCTGGACAGAAGTCCTAGTACGTAGAGTACTTTCCCTAGGTATGTGCCCGTTCGTGACTATCGTTGCGTGCATACGGACACGCTTGGGTATGTTTACCATACAAGGTTTACTAGGGAAACCTGCTTGCTCGACCATTGCCCTCCCGTCGCGGACACCATTCTTGGACAGAAGTCCTAGTACGTAGAGTACTTTCCCTAGGTATGTGCCCGTTCGTGACTATCGTTGCGTGCATACGGACACGCTTGGGTATGTTTACCATACAAGGTTTACTAGGGAAACCTGCTTGCTCGACCATTGCCCTCCCGTCGCGGACACCATTCTTGGACAGAAGTCCTAGTACGTAGAGTACTTCCCTAGGTATGTGCCCGTTCGTGACTATCGTTGCGTGCATACGGACACGCTTGGGTATGTTACCATACAAGGTTTACTAGGGAAACCTGCTTGCTCGACCATTGCCCTCCCGTCGCGGACACCATTCTTGGACAGAAGTCCTAGTACGTAGAGTACTTTCCTAGGTATGTGCCCGTTCGTGACTATCGTTGCGTGCATACGGACACGCTTGGGTATGTTTACCATACAAGGTTTACTAGGGAAACCTGGAAGGAATCTAGGTCCACACGTTTTGTTCCCTCCAGAGTACTTTCGTTCTCTTAAGGTAGCTATTTACACTTGTTTACCATGAAAGTAACCTGCTTGCTCGACCGTCGCGGACACCATTCTTGGACAGAAGTCCTAGTACGTAGAGTACTTTCCCTAGGTATGTGCCCGTTCGTGACTATCGTTGCGTGCATACGGACACGCTTGGGTATGTTTACCATACAAGGTTTACTAGGGAAACCTGCTTGCTCGACCATTGCCCTCCCGTCGCGGACACCATTCTTGGACAGAAGTCCTAGTACGTAGAGTACTTTCCCTAGGTATGTGCCCGTTCGTGACTATCGTTGCGTGCATACGGACACGCTGGGTATGTTTACCATACAAGGTTTACTAGGGAAACCTGCTTGCTCGACCATGCCCTCCCGTCGCGGACACCATTCTTGGACAGAAGTCCTAGTACGTAGCGTACTTTCCCTAGGTATGTGCCCCGTTCGTGACTATCGTTTGCGTGCATACGGACACGCTGGGATGTGTCACATACAGGTTACTAGGGAAACCTGCTGCTCGACCATTGCCCCCCGTCGCGGACACCATTACTTGGACACCAAGTCCTAGTACGTAGTGTACTTTCCTAGGTATGTGCCCGTTCGTGGACTATCTTTCCTTTGCGTGCATACTGGACAAGCTTGGGTATGTACATACAAGGTTACTAGGCGAAACCGGCTTGCTCGACCTTGCCCTCCGTCGGTACACCATTCTGGACAGAAGTCATAATACGTAGCGTTCTTTATTGTACTTGAGCAGTTGTATGCCTCGCTTTGTTCCATCGACACTGCTACTGCTCACTAATCGGTGGGTTTTTTTGGTGATGTGTACGATTGGGCACCGGCTATCCTGACCGGCACTTTACCAACACATCCATCAACCCACGTCTAGCGACCGTGTGTACTTCCCTGATCGGTACACAATTTTGGTGCACGGCTATCCTGACCGGCAACTTGTACCAACATGGACATCCATGAACGCGTACGCTCGGGCTGCGCCCTCCGTGTTGTACTTTCCCTGATCGGTACACAATTTGGTGCACGGCTATCCTGACCGGCAACTTGTACCAACATGGACATCCATGAACGCGTACGCTCGGCTGCGCCTCCGTGTTGTACTTTCCCTGATCGGTACACAATTTGGTGCACGGCTATCCTGACCGGCACTAAATCGTCACTTTTCGCCATAACTAGGAACGTCGTGTAGGTTTCATTTTTTTAGTTTGATTCGGTTTAATATGTTGAAAAATACGCTAAGTCCCAGAAATCTGAACTCGAATACTTCCTCCATGTTGCGCCAAAAGCTACTGACCAACGCCTAGCTTGAGACCCATTTATAGTTTAATTTCCATTAATAGTTTTGAAAAATACGCTAAGTCCCAGAAATCTGAACTCGAATACTTCCTCCATGTTGCGCCAAAAGCTACTGACCAACGCCTAGCTTGAGACCCATTTATAGTTTATTTCCATTAATAGTTTTGAAAAATACGCTAAGTCCCAGAAATCTGAACTCGAATACTTCCTCCATGTGGCGCCAAAAGCTACTGACCAACGCCTAGCTTGAGACCCATTTATAGTTTAATTTAAATTAATAGTTTTGAAAAATACGCTAAGTCCCAGAAATCTGAACTCGAATACTTTCTCCATGTGGCGCCAAAAGCTACTGACCAACGCCTAGGTACATGGTTGGTACATGGATTGTATGCATGCAGGCGTACTGCCGTGCTGGACCGGAAAATCGCACTAGCTACTAGAACGTAGAGTAATTCCCCTAGATAGGTGCTTTTGCATGCCTCTGATCGACGACCATGCAACTTGCAACGTGCGACACGCGTAGGTAGGCTTCCCCATACAAGTTCCCTAGGGTAGCACCAAATTGCATACTTTCAGGCGTAATTTTCGGAACCGTGTACCGTGCATGGTACAAGTATCAGTAGCTCGTGCAATTTGTTTTGCATCGTGTTGCGGTTGCAGGTGCGTCAAGATAGGAGTGTTTCGAGACTTTTGCCAAGCTTGAGTGCCATTTGCAGGATAATTGATGTTCTAGCCACGTTAAACATGCCACTTAATGCCGAAAAG
>NW_024428842.1:0-13736 GCF_017562075.2 Anopheles merus | reverse complement strand
TCTCGCTCGCAAAAATCTTGGTCGCAAATGTTTCGGTCGCAAAAATCTTGGTCGCAAATTTTTGGTCGCAAAAATCTTTTTTCTTGGTCGCAAATTTTTCGGTCGCAAAAATCTTGGTCGATAAAATCTTGGTTGGAAATTTGTCGGTTGCAAAAATCTGGTCGCAAATGTTCGGTCGCAAAAATCTGGTCGCAAATTTTTCGCTCGCAAATATCTTGTTCGCAAATTTTTCGGTCGCAAAAATCTTGTCGCAATTTTTCAGTCCCAAAATCTGGTTGAAATTTGTTGATCGCAAAAATCTTGGTCGCAAATTTTTCGGTCGCAAAATCTTGGTCGCAAATTTTTCGGTCGCAAAAATCTTGGTCACAAATTTTTCGGTCGTAAAATTTTCGGTCGCAAATGTTTCGGTCGTAAATTTTTCGCAAAAATCTTGGTCGCAAATTTTTCGGTCGCAAAAATCTTGGTCGCAAATTTTTCGGTCGCAAATTTTTCGGTCGCAAAAATCTTGGTCGCAAAAATCTTGGTTGGAAATTTTTCGGTCGCAAAAATCTTGGTCGCAAAAATCTTGGTTGCAAAAATCTTGGTCCCAAATGTTTTGGTTGTAAATTTTGCGCAAAAATCTTGGTCGCAAATTTTTCGGTCGCAAAAATCTTGGTCGCAAATTTTTCGGTCGCAAAAATCTTGGTCGCAAATGTTTCGGTCGCAAAAATCTTGTTCGCAAATTTTTCGGTCGCAAAAATCTTGATCGCAAATTTTTCGGTCGCAAAAATCTTGGTCGCAAATTTTTCGGTCGCAAAAATCCTGGTCGCAAATTTTTCGGTCGCAAAAAACTTTTGAAAAATTTGCGACTATGATTTTTGCGACTGAAAAATTTGCGACCAAGATTGTTGCAACCTTAACATTTGCGACCAAGATTTCGCGACCGAAACATTTGCGACTGAAAAATTTGCGACCAAGATTTTTGCGACCGAAAAATTCGCCACCAAGATTTTTGCGACCAAGATTTTAGCGACCGAAAAATTTGCGACCAAGATTTTTGCGACCGAAAAATTTGCGACCAAGATTTTTGCGACCGAAAAATTTGCAACGAAACATTTGCGACCCAGACTTTTGGTACCGAAAAATTTGCGACCAAGATTTTTGCGACCGAAAAATTTGCGACCCGGAATTTTGCGACCGAAACATTTGCGACCAAGGTTTTTGCGACCGAAACATTTGCGACCAAGATTTTTGCGAGCGAAAAATTTGCGACCAAGATTTTTGCGACAGAAAAATTTCCAACCAAGATTTTTGCGACCAAGATTTTTGCGACCGAAAAATTTGCGACCAAGATTTTTGCGACCGAAATATTTGCGACCAAGATTTTTGCGACCGAAAAATTTACGACCAAGATTTTTGCGACCGAAAACTTTCCAACCTAGATTTTTGCGACCAAGAATTGTTGCGAACGAAAAATTAGCGACCAAGATTTTTGCAACCGAGATTTTTGCGACCGAAAAATTTGCGACCAAGATATTGGCGACCGGAAAATTTGCGACCAAGATTTGCGACCGAAAAATTTGCAACCGAAAATTTTGCGACCAAGATTTTTGCGACCAAGAATTACCGCGACTAAGAATTTTGCGACCAAAAATATTGCGACCAAGAACTTTGTCGACCAAGAACTTTGCGACCAAGAAGTTTGCGACCAAAAAATATTGCGACAAGAACTTTGCGACCAAGAACTTTGGGACCAAGAATTTCGTGCCTAAGAACTTTGGGACCAAGAATTTTTCGACAAAGATTTTGCGACCAAAAATATTGCGACCAAGAACTTTGCAACCAAGATTTTTGCGACCAAGAATTTTGCGACCAAGAATTCTGCGACCAAGAATTCTGCGACCAAGATTTTTGCGACCGAAAAATTTGCGACCAAGATTTTTGCGACCGAAAAATTTGCGACCAAGATTTTTATGACCGAAAAATTTGCAACCAAGATTTATGCGACCGAAAAATTTGCGACCACGATTTTTGCGACCGAAAATTTGCACCGAAAAATTTGCGACGGAAAAACTTGCGACCAAGATTTTTGCGACCGAAAAATTTGCGACCAAGATTTTTGCGACCGAAAAATTTGCGACCAAGATTTTTGTGACCGAAAATTTGCCACCAAGATTTTTGCGACCGAAAAATTTGCGACCAAGATTTTTGCGACAAAAATTTTGCGACCAGATTTTTGCGACTGAAATATTTGCGTTCGAAAATTTGCGACCGAAAAATTTGCGATCAAGATTTTTGCGAACGAAAAATTAGCGACCACGATTTTTGCGACCGAAAAATTTGCACCGAAAAATTTGCGACGGAAAAACTTGCGACAAGATTTATGCGATCGAAAAATTGCGACCAAGATTTTTGCGACCGAAAAATTTGCGATCTAGAGTTTTGAGACTGAAAAATTTGCGACCAAGATTTTTGCGACCAGGAATTTTGCGACCAAGAATTATGCGACTAAGAATTTTGCGACCAAAAATATTGCGAACAAGAACTTTGCGACCAAGAATTTTTGGACCGAAAATTTTGCGACCAAGAATTTTGGGACAAAGAATTTTGGGACAAAGAATTTTGCGACCAAGAATTTTGCGACTTAGAATTGTTCGACCAAGAATTTTGCGACTAAGAATTTTGCGACCAGGAATTTTGCGACCAAAACTATTGCGACCAAGCACTTTATGACCAAAAACTTTAGTACCAAGAATTTCGTGCCTAAGAACTTTGCGGCCAAGATATTTGCGACTAAGAATTTTGCGACCAAAAATATTGCGACCAAGAACTTTGCGACCAAGATTTTTGCGACCGAAAAATTTGCGACCAAAGTTTGTGCGACTGGAAAATTTGCGACCAAGATTTTTGCGACCGAAAATCTGCGACCAAGAACTTTGCGACCGAAAAATTTGCGACCAAGATTTTTGCGACCGAAAAATTTGCGACCAAGATTTTTGCGACCGAACAATTTGCGACCAAGATTTTTGCGACCGAAAATTTGCGACCAAGATTTGCGACCGAAAAATTTGCACCGAAAAATTTGCGACCAAGATTTTTGCGACCAAGAATTATGTGACTAAGAATTTTGCGACCAAAAATATTGCGACCAAGCACTTTGCGACCAAGAACTTTGCGACCAATAACTTTGCGACCAAGAAGTTTGCGACCAAGAATTTTTGGACCAAAAATTTTGCGACCAAGAATGTTGCGACCAAGAATTATGCGACCAAGAATTTTGGGACAAAGAATTTTGCGACCAAGAATTTTGCGACTAGGAATTGTTGGACCAAGAATTTTGCGACCAAGATTTTTGCGACCGAAAAATTCTGACCAAAATTTGCGACCAAGATTTTTGCAACCAAACAATTTGCGACCGAAAAATTTGCACCGAAAAATTTGCGACCAAGATTTTTGCGACCGAAAAATTTGCGACCAAGATTTTTGCGACCGAAAAATTTGCGATCAAGAACTTTGCGACCAAGATTTTTGCGACCAAGAATTATGTGACTAAGAATTTTGCGACCAAAAAATATTGCGACCAAGCACTTTGCGACCAAGAACTTTGCGACCAATAACTTTGCGACCAAAAATATTGCGACCAAGAACTTGCGACCAAGAATTTTGCGACCAAGAATTTGCGACCAAGAACTTTGCGACCAAGAATTTGCGACCAAGAATTTTGTGACTGAGAATTCATGGAACCAAGAATTTTGCGACCAAAAAATATTGCGACCAAGAACTTTGCGACCAAGAATTTTGCGACCAAGATTTTGGACCAAGAATTTTGCGACCAAAAATATTGCGACCAAGCACTTTGGGACCAAGAATTTCGTGCCTAAGAACTTTGGGACCATGAATTAAGCGACTAAGAATTCCGCGACCAGAATTTTGCGACCAAAAAATTTGCGACCAAGATTTTTGCGACCAAGAATTTTGCGACCGAACAATTTGCGAACAAGATATCTGCGACCGAAAATTTTGCGACCAAGATTTTTGCGACCGAAAAATTTGCGTTCGAAAATTTGCGACCGAAAAATTTGCGATCAAGATTTTTGCGACCGAAAAATTTGCGACCACGATTTTTGCGACCGAAAATTTGCACCGAAAAATTTGCGACGGAAAAATTTGCGACCAAGATTTTTGCGACCGAAAAATTGCGATCAAGATATTTGGACTGAAAAACCTGCGACCAAGATTTTTGCGATCAAGAATTTGCGACCAGAATTCTGCGACCAGAATTTTGCGACCAAGAATTTTGCTACCAAAAATTTTGCGACCAAGAATTTTGCGACCAAGAATTTTGTGACCAAGAATTTGCGACCAGAATTCTGCACCTAGATTTTTGTGACCGAAAATATATTGTGACCAAGAATTTTGCGACCGAAAAAATTTGCGACCAAGATTTTTGCGACCGAAAAATTTGCGACCAAGATTTTGCGACCCGAAAAATTTGCGACCCCAGATTTTTGTGACCGAAAATTTGCGACCAAGATTTTTGCGACCGAAAATTTGCGACCAAGATTTTTGCGACCAAAAAATTTGCGACCAAGATTTTTGCGACCGAAAAATTTGCGACCAAGAATATTGCGACCAAGATTTTTGCGACCGAAAAATTTGCGATCAAGATTTTTGCGACCGAAAAATTTGCGACCGAAAAATTTGCGACCAAGATATTTGCGACCGAAAAATTTGTGAACAAGATATTTGCGACCGAAAATTTAGCGACCAAGATTTTTGCGACCGAAAAATTTGCGACCAAGATTTTTGCGACCGAAAAATTTGCAACCAAGATTTTTGCGACTGAAAATTTGCGACCAAGATTTTTGCGACCGAAAAATTTCTGTTCGAAAAATTTGCGACCAGGATTTTGCGACCGAAAACTGGCGACCAAGATTTTGGCGACCGAAAAATTTGCGACCAAGATTTTAGCAACCGAAAAATTTGCACCGAAAAATTTTGACCGAAAATTTGCGACCAAGATTTTTGCGACCGAAAAATTTGCGACCGAAAAATTTGCGACCGAAAAATTTGCTTCCGAAATTTTTGCGACCTAAAATATTGCGACTAAGAACTTTGCGACCAAGAATTTTGGGACTAAGAAGTTTGCGACCAAGAATTTTGCGACCAAGCTTCTTCGACCAAGATTTTTGTGACCAGGAATTTGCGAACAAGAATTTTGCGACCAGGAATTTGCGACCAAGAATTTTGCGACTAAGAATTTTTCGACCATGAATTTTGCGACTAAGAATTTTGCGACCAAAAATATTGCGACAAAACAACTTTGCGACCAAGAATTTTGCGACCAAGAAGTTTGCGACCAAAATTTTGCGACCAAGAATTTTGCGACCAAGAATTTTGCGACCAAGAATTTTGCGACCAAGAATTTTGCGACTAAGAACTTTTCGACCAAAAATATTGCGACCTAGCACTTTGCGACCAAGAACTTTGCGACCAAGAAGTTCGCGACCAAAAATTTTGCGACCAAGAATTTTGCGACCAAGAATTTGAGACCAAGAACTTAGCGACGAAGAACTTTGCGACCAAGATTTATGTGACCAAGAACAATGCAATTTTGGGACTAACAATTGTTGCGACCGAGAATTTTGCGACCAAGAATTTTGCGACCAAGAATTTTGCGACCAAAAACTTTGCGACCAAGAATTTTGCGACCAAGAACTTTTGGACCGAGAATTTTGGGACTAAGAATTTGCGTCCAAGAAGTTGGGGACCAAGAATTTTGCGACCAAGAATTTTGCGACAAGAATTTTGTGACTGAGAATTCATGGAACCAAGAATTTTGCGACAAAAATATTGCGACCAAGAACTTTGCGACCAAGAATTTTGCGACCAAGAATTTTGGGCCAAGAATTTTGCGACCAAAAATATTGCGACCAAGAACTTTGCGACCAAGAATTTTGCGACCAAGAATGTTGCGACCAAGAACTTTGCGACCAAGAATTTTGCGACCAAGAATTTTGTGACTGAGAATTCATGGAACCAAGAATTTTGCGACCAAAAATATTGACGAAAGAACTTTGCAACCAAGAATTTTGCGACCAAGAATTTTGGGACCAAGAATTTTGCGACCAAAAATATTGCGACCAAGAACTTTGCGGACCAAGAACTTTGCGACCAAGATTTTTGCGACCAAGAATGTTGCGACCAAGAACTTTGCGACGAAGAACTTTGCGACCAAGATTCATGTGACCAAGAACTATGCGACCACGATTTTTGCGACTAAGAACTTTGCGACCAAGATTTTTGCGACAAAGAATTCTGCGACCAAGATTTTTGCGACCAGGAATTTTGCGACCAAGAATTTTTCGACCAAGAGATTTGCGACTAAGAATTTTGCGACCAAGAATTTTACTACCAAAAATTTTGCGACCAAGAATTTTGCGACCAAGAATTTTTTGGACCAAGAATTTTGCGACCAAGATTTTGGTTACCGAAAAATTTGCAACCAAGATTTATGCGACCGAAAATTTGCGACCAAGATTTTTGCGACCGAAAAATTTGCGACCACCAGATTTTGCGACCGAAAATTTGCGACCAAGATTTTTGCGACCCGAAATTTGCGACCAAGACTTTTGTGACCGAAGAATTTGCAACCAAGATTTATGCAACCGAAAAATTTGCGACCAAGATTTTTGCGACCGAAAAATTTGCGACCAAGATTTTTGCAACCGAAAAATTTTCGATCAAGATTTTTGCGACCAAGATTTATGCGACCGAAAAATTTGAGTTAACACGACATCACAGCACCGAAAGCAAAACAACCACAGCACCGAAACAATGCAAACACCATTTTTTTTTTATAAAAATATTTATACTGTGTTTATTTACTTAACATTATTTACAACAGACAACAGGAAAGAACATCTAAATCAATCACAGGACCATTGTTTCCAATGATGTGGATGATATAGTTTGAAAATATGCGAAGTATTTCACTACAAGTTGCTGCACTTAAACCACTTAACTCAGGAAACGTGTAGATCTTCGTAGGATAGTTGTCTGTTGGGATGATATCGTTAAGACGTCTATGTAAAAATGCCCATGCTGGTTTTGATCGGTGACACACCGAGAACTTGTGTTTGAGTGTTTCATCCATTGGGCAGTGTGGGCATGTTGGTGATGTAATGCGGTGATGCCGAGAAAGATCGGCACAATTTTTTATTTTTTATTATTCACCAGTAGATATGATCTTTGTTTCGGAGAGCTTTCGACTGCTTATGTTATGCCAGACCCTGCGCCAATTTCTTGTTGGGTGCTCCATACATACTTTGGGATTTGGTAGAGACTTTTGTATCTTTTTTGTCAGACTTTTTGTCGTTATTATGTATCCAATCCATTGGTATAGTCACCATATGTTTTTTACAGTTTTTAGGCATGGATAGCTGCTTGGGACATTTGCTTCATTTACGTTATTAATTATCTCGGAGCTTACGCAAAGGCTGTCTCTGTGTGTTATATATCGGTTACATAGCAGTGCTGGAACTTTTATGGCTGGAATGTGAAGGTTTAGTCCTCCACGCAATGTGGAAGAGCAAGTTGTTGTAGGGGAACTCTAGTATATCCACTTCCACTCCAGAGTAATAAGCCTATAAAGTGACGTTATTTTTGCTATGTCATTTCTCGAGCACCACACACCGAGGCTGTAAACCAAACCTTGGGCAATATGAATGTATTAAGCAGCGTGGATTTTTTGACATGGTTAAGGTTTTCTCTTCTGTGGTACCACACCATCCACCTGAATTTTTCTATGACTATGTCCCAATTGTGCTCATTGCTTCACGGATGTTATTGGTGAATAGAATGCCGAGAAGTCGTAGTCGTTCTACCGTACGAAGCCATGGTGTTTCTATTGTGTTATTGGTGGTGATGTGTCCTATGTCTAGTGCTGTTGTTTTTTTCATACTTAGCATCGCACCAGAATAGTACCGAATGTTACTATTGTTTGTCGCACTAGCTCGATTTTGGGAAGGGAAGTGGAAATTACCTCGATCGTCATACTGTAAGCATTGATCAGGAGCATGAAGGAATTGAAACACACATTCTGCAAGGTGTGCCTTAGAGCGGTTGAAGGTAATAGGCACAAACAACGACATCGGGATTGACCGTGCCATTAGCCTTTCGTTTAGATCGTGCGGAGGAGATTGCCGGACCTTTACTAGATTGTCCGTTTTTCTGACTTGTCCATATAAAGTCTATTAATCTTTCGTTGAATCCCAAGGAGGCTCATCGTTGTCCAAAGGAACCTCCTATCTACACGATCAACTGCTGAGTGAGATCGAGAGACGAGTTTGCCGGATGCTCTCTCTTCTTGAAGTCTATGATTTTCTCTTTGATAGCAAGAACAGCTTCAATAATATTATGCGGTTACTACACATTTTTTGTGATGGTGAAATGATGTGCCATGTTTCAATTATTCCCTGCATACGTATTTTAAGCATACTTGAGAAGAGTAGTTGTAGTAGAAATTAGTAAAGAAATTGGACGAAAATTTGAGAGGCCGCTGTGCTGTCCTTTCTTTTGCACCAACACAATAATTCCATCACGAAGCAGCTAGGTATATTGCCTTGAAGAGCATCTTCAGCACGTATGTTAGTTCTCGAGATATTATATCGAAAGTGCGAATATAAAACTCCTTTGGAATCCCATCGGGACCAGGAGATTACGTGAAGCTGATTTTTTTATTGCAAAGAGGACTTCATGCATGTTAAAGTCATTCATGCAACTCCTGTTTTCAACACAATCGTCTGGTATTATTGACTGCTGGAGAAATTGTTACTTGGTGATTCCGTGTGTTGTATTGATTGGTTATTTTTGAGTGTCAGGTGTCCTCTCAGCGTATAATTCAGAATATTTTCTGTACATGTAGTTATTAATCTCCTCCACTGATTCTAAGCTTATGCCTCGCCTGTTTGGAAACTGGTTATGATGTTTTGTCTCTTCCTCCGCTCTGCAGATGAAATGTGGAGACAGTTTCTCCATCAATAAATGTTTCATTTATACGTGTAAAATGATGCGAAAAACGTCTTTGTAGAGCAAGCATTTTTCCTTTCAATAAATTTATATTCTTTAGTTCATCTGGTTGTTGTAATATTTTTGTAGGATAAGCTTAGCTGTTTTTGAAGAACATTTTGATGCAAGCGAAAGTCAGTTATTTTTCATTAGTTTTCCATCGAAAAAAAGATTTTTGGGTTTGGCACATTCTACCCACCATTTATCCATGGTGTTGTAAAATCTCTTTTGCTTGTCCACCTTTCCCTTGAATTTTAAATTCTTCTAGGACTTCGTTAGAAAGTATGTGAGCACGAATTGCCAGATCCGTTTCTGCGCGGAGCTGGGGGAATCGGGAGGGTGAGACGGATTGTTAGTGCCTTGTGATCTGAGAAGGAGAGTTTGCTAAGAGTTTTGGTTACGTAGCATCGATCGATGCGCGATCCCGATCCACGAGCTATAAAAGAGAACTCTACAGAGTTTCCTCTCAGCACCCTCCCAGCTATCGCATAATCCTAGACTGTTAATGACGTTCTGGAGCGCAAGACTACATCCCTCCACCCGTAGCGTCCTTTGATTTTAATACGCAATTAAAATCACCCGCGAGAATACGGGCTCTTGTGCGTTTCGCAGGTAGAACGGCATGTGTGGCTGAAAAATGTTTCTCGCTCTGCTCTCCGTTGACTGCCTGACGGAGCGTAGATATTGCAGAGAGTACCAGTGTTCTCGAGTCGGATGGAGATTAGACGAGAATCTAAGCTGCGCTCTACGTGAGAGTATTTAAGCTGTTCGCGTAACGCATTGCAGTGCCTCTCATGGTATCGTTTACATTTGTCACGACATTATAGCCAGGGATTGTTAAATTTGTTTGATATACTTCTTGCATGAATATAATATCTAAATCAGTGGTTCGTATAAATGACTGCAAAGCGTCTATTTTTGTTCGATATGGTATTCAAGTTCACTGAACCATGTTATAACTACATTCATTAGCCATTTTAACTGAGCTTTATATATATATTATATATATATATATATATATATATATATTATATATATATATATTATATATTATATTATATCTATATATATATATATATATATATATATATTATATATATATATATATTATATATATATAAAAAAGCTCAGTTATAATGGCTAATGAATGTAGTTATAACATTGGTTCAGTGAACTTGAATACCATATCGAACAAAAATAGACGCTTTGCAGTCATTTATACGAACCACTGATTTAGATATTATATTCATGCAAGAAGTATATCAACAAATTTAACAATCCCTGGCTATAATGTCGTGACAAATGTAAACGATACCATGAGAGGCACTGCAATTGCGTTACGCGAACAGCTTAAATCCTCTCACGTAGAGCGCAGCTTAGATTCTCGTCTAATCTCCATCCGACTCGAGAACACTGGTACTCTCTGCCAATCTACGCTCCGTCAGGCAGTCAACGGAGAGCAGAGCGAGAAACATTTTTCAGCCACACATTGCCGTTCTACCTGCGAAACGCACAAGAGCCCGTATTCTCGGGGTGATTTTAATTGCGTATTAAAATCAAGGACGCTACGGGTGGGGGATGTGTCTTGCTTGCGATCGTCTCCAGTCATTGGCATTCTAGGATTATGCGATAGCTGGGAGGTGCTGAGAGGAAACTCTGTAGAGTTCTCTTTTATAGCTCGTGGATCGGGATCGCGCATCGATCGATGCTACGTAACCAAAACTCTTAGCAAAACTCTCCTTCTCAGATCACAAGGCACTAACAATCCGTCTCACCCTCCGATTCCTCCAGCTCCGCGCAGAAACGGATACTGGCAACTTCGTGCTCACATACTTTCTAACGAAGTCCTAGAAGAATTTAAAATTCAATGGGAAAGGTGGACAAGGCAAAAGAGATTTTACAACACATGGATAAAATGGTGGGTAGAATGTGCCAAACCCAAATAAAATCTTTTTTTCGATGGAAAACTAATGAAAATACAATGACTTTGCTTGCATCAAAATGTTCTTCAAAAACAGCTAAGCTTATCCTACGAAAAATATTTACAACAACAACCAGATGAACTAAAGAATATAAATTTATTGAAAGGAAAAATGCTTGCTCTACAAAGACGTTTTTCGCATCATTTTACACGTATAAATGAAACATTTATTGATGGAGAGAAACTGTCTCACATTTCATCTGCAGGAGCGGGAGGAAGAGACCAAACATCATAACCAGTTTCCAAACAGGCGAAGGCATAAGCTTAGAATCAGTGGAGGAGATTAATAACTACATGTACAGAAAATATTCTGAATTATACGCTGAGAGGAAACCTGACACTCAAAATAACCAATCAATACAACACACGGAATCACCAAGTAACAATTTCTCCAGCAGTCAAATAATACCAGACGATTGTGTTGAAAAACAGGAGTTGCATGAATGACTTTAACATGCATGAATCCTCTTTGCAATAAAAAAATCAGCTTCACGTAAATCTCCTGGTCCCGATGGTATTCCAAAGGAGTTTTATATTCGCACTTTCGATATAATATCTCGAGAACTAACATACGTGCTGAATGATGCTCTCCAAGGCAATAACCTAGCTGCTTCGTGGATGGAATTATTGTGTTGGTGCAAAAGAAAGGAAGCACACAGCGGGCCTCTCAAATTTTCGTCCAATTTCTTTACTAAATTTTTGACTACAAACTTCTCTCAAGTATGCTTAAATACGTATGCAGGGAATAATTGAAACATGGCACATCATTTCACCATCACAAAATGTAGTAACAAACCGCATAATATTATTGAAGTGTCTTGCTATCAAAGAGAAAATCATAGACTTCAAGAGAAAGAGAATCAGCGGCAAACTCGTCTCTTTCGATCTCACCAAGCATTTGATCGTGTAGATAGGAGGTTCCTTTGGACAACGATGGCCTCCTTGGGATTCAACGAAAGATTAATAGAACTTTTAACGTATATTGGAAATCAATCCTCGTCACGGTTACTAGTAAATGGACACCTCTCCCCTCGTTTCCTATCCAACGATCCGTAAGGCAGGGTGATCCCTTGTCAATGATGTTGTTTTTTTGTATCTTCACCCGCTCCTCACCACACTCGAAGGCATTTGTAACAATCAGAATGACCTGATCAATGCTTATGCTGACGATATATCGGTAATTCCACTTCCCTTCCCAAAATCGAGCTAGTGCGACAAACAATAGTAACATTCGGTACTATTCTGGTGCGATGCTAAGTATGAAAAAAAAACAACAGCACTAGACATAGGACACATCACCACAAATAACACAATAGAACAACCATGGCTTCGGCGGTAGTAGAACGACTACGACTTCTCGGCATTCTATTCACCAATAACATCCGTGAAGCAATGAGCAACAATTGGGACATAGTCATAGAAAAATTCAGGTGGATGGTGTGGTACCACAGAAGAAGAACCTTAACCTATGTCAAAAAATCACGCTGCTTAATACATTCATATTGCCCAAGGTTTGGTTTACAGCCTCGGTGTGTGGTGCTCGAGAAATGGACATAGCAAAAATAACGTCACTTATAGGCTTATACTCTGGAGTGGAAGTGGATATACTAGAGTTCCCCTACAACAACTTGCTCTTCCAAAATTGCGTGGAGGACTAACCTCACATTCCAGCCATAAAAGGTTACGCACTGCTATGTAACGATATATAACACACAGAGACAGCCTTTGCGTAAGCTCCGAGATAATTAATAACGTAAATGAAGCAATGTCCCAAGCAGCTATCCATGCCTAAAAACTGTAAAAAAACATATGGTGACTATACCAATGGATTGGATACCATAATAACGACAAAAAGTCTGACAAAAAAGATAACAAAGTCTCTACCAAATCCCAAAGTATGTATGGAGACACCAACAAGAAATTGGCGCAGGGGTCTGGCATAAACATAAGCCAGTCGAAAGCTAAATTCCGACAAAGATCATAACCTATATCTACTGGTGAATATAAAATAAAAAAATTGTGCCGATCTTTCTCGGCATCACCGCATTACATCACCCAACATGCCCACACTGCCCAATGGATGAAAACACTCAAACACAAGTTCTCGGTGTGTCACCGATCAAAACCAGCATGGGCATTTTTACATAGACGTCTTAACGATATCAGTCCCAACCAGACAACTATCCTACGAAGATCTACACGTTCCTGAGTTAAGTGGTTTAAGTGCAGCAACTTGTAGTGAAATACTTCGCATATTTTCAAACTATATCATCCACATCATTGGAAACAATGGTCCTGTGATTGATTTAGATGTTCTTTCCTGTTGTCGTTTGTAAATAATGTTAAGTAATAAAAACACATGTAATAAATATTTTTATAAAAAAAAATGGTGTTGCATGTTTCGGTGCTGGTGTTTTGCTTTCGGTGCTGTGATGTCGTTTTAACTCAAATTTTTCGGTCGCATAAATCTTGGTCGAAAAATCTTGATCGAAATTTTTCGGTTGCAAAAAATCTTGGTCGCAAATTTTTCGGTCGCAAAAATCTTGGTCGCAAATTTTCGGTTGCATAAATCTTGGTTGCAAATTCTTCGGTCACAAAAGTCTTGTCGCAAAATTTTCGGTCGCAAAAATCTTGGTCGCAAATTTTTCGGTCGCAAAAATCTTGGTCGCAAAATTTTTCGGTCGCAAAAATCTTGGTCGCAAATTTT
>NW_024428841.1:0-13767 GCF_017562075.2 Anopheles merus | reverse complement strand
GATGTCCCATGTTGGTCCCTAGTACAATTTAGACACTTTTGACAAGTTTTCATGATGTCCCATGTTGGTCCCTAGTACAATTTAGACACTTTTGACAAGTTTTCATATGATGTCCCATGTTGGTCCCTAGTACAATTTAGACACTTTTGACAAGTTTTCATGATGTCCCATGTTGGTCCCTAGTACATTTAGACACTTTGACAAGTTTTCATGATGTCCCATGTTGGTCCCTAGTACAATTTAGACACTTTTGACAAGTTTTCATGATGTCCCATGTTGGTCCCTAGTACAATTTAGACACTTTTGACAAGTTTTCATGATGTCCCATGTTGGTCCTAAGTACTTTACAGATCACCGAGTCACAATTCTCATGTCATTTGCGATGAAATAGTCTTATGGTTTGGCTGAGTACGTCATAGTACTTGATTATGAAGTTCGAAGACTTTTGTGCAACCTCTTATTTCAGAGGCCATTTACTATATCCTGCGTTGCTCTGATCTTAATATAAAAAAAATTTGTATTGCTCAACTTTTAATCTACTTTCCAACGGTGCAAAAATTATGTCTCTAGCTCTTCTGGTTCAAAAGTTATGGCCGTTTAAAAATAGACATTTTTTTTTCTTCAAACAGCTTTTTTCATGGGTTTTCAAGGTTTCCATAGTCATCCCAAGTGCATTGGAGGCACTTTTCATGAATTCTTACGATGTCCCATGTTGGTCCCTAGTACAATTTAGACACTTTTGACAAGTTTTCATGATGTCCCATGTTGGTCCCTAGTACAATTTAGACACTTTTGACAAGTTTTCATGATGTCCCATGTTGGTCCCTAGTACAATTTAGACACTTTTGACAAGTTTTCATGATGTCCCATGTTGGTCCCTAGTACAATTTAGACACTTTTGACAAGTTTTCATGATGTCCCATGTTGGTCCTAAGTACTTTACAGATCACCGAGTCACAATTCTCATGTCATTTGCGATGAAATAGTCTTATGGTTTGGCTGAGTACGTCATAGTACTTGATTATGAAGTTCGAAGACTTTTGTGCAACCTCTTATTTCAGAGGCCATTTACTATATCCTGCGTTGCTCTGATCTTAATATAAAAAAAATTTGTATTGCTCAACTTTTAATCTACTTTCCAACGGTGCAAAAATTATGTCTCTAGCTCTTCTGGTTCAAAAGTTATGGCCGTTTAAAAATAGACATTTTTTTTCTTCAAACAGCTTTTTTCATGGGTTTTCAAGGTTTCCATAGTCATCCCAAGTGCATTGGAGGCACTTTTCATGAATTCTTACGATGTCCCATGTTGGTCCCTAGTACAATTTAGACACTTTTGACAAGTTTTCATGATGTCCCATGTTGGTCCTAAGTACTTTACAGATCACCGAGTCACAATTCTCATGTCATTTGCGATGAAATAGTCTTATGGTTTGGCTGAGTACGTCATAGTACTTGATTATGAAGTTCGAAGACTTTTGTGCAACCTCTTATTTCAGAGGCCATTTACTATATCCTGCGTTGCTCTGATCTTAATATAAAAAAAATTGTATTGCTCAACTTTTAATCTACTTTCCAACGGTGCAAAAATTATGTCTCTAGCTCTTCTGGTTCAAAAGTTATGGCCGTTTAAAAATAGACATTTTTTTTTTCTTCAAACAGCTTTTTTCATGGGTTTTCAAGGTTTCCATAGTCATCCCAAGTGCATTGGAGGCACTTTTCATGAATTCTTACGATGTCCCATGTTGGTCCCTAGTACAATTTAGACACTTTTGACAAGTTTTCATGATGTCCCATGTTGGTCCCTAGTACAATTTAGACACTTTTGACAAGTTTTCATGATGTCCCATGTTGGTCCCTAGTACAATTTAGACACTTTTGACAAGTTTTCATGATGTCCCATGTTGGTCCCTAGTACAATTTAGACACTTTTGACAAGTTTTCATGATGTCCCATGTTGGTCCTAAGTACTTTACAGATCACCGAGTCACAATTCTCATGTCATTTGCGATGAAATAGTCTTATGGTTTGGCTGAGTACGTCATAGTACTTGATTATGAAGTTCGAAGACTTTTGTGCAACCTCTTATTTCAGAGGCCATTTACTATATCCTGCGTTGCTCTGATCTTAATATAAAAAAATTTGTATTGCTCAACTTTTAATCTACTTTCCAACGGTGCAAAAATTATGTCTCTAGCTCTTCTGGTTCAAAAGTTATGGCCGTTTAAAAATAGACATTTTTTTTCTTCAAACAGCTTTTTTCATGGGTTTTCAAGGTTTCCATAGTCATCCCAAGTGCATTGGAGGCACTTTTCATGAATTCTTACGATGTCCCATGTTGGTCCCTAGTACAATTTAGACACTTTTGACAAGTTTTCATGATGTCCCATGTTGGTCCCTAGTACAATTTAGACACTTTTGACAAGTTTTCATGATGTCCCATGTTGGTCCCTAGTACAATTTAGACACTTTTGACAAGTTTTCATGATGTCCCATGTTGGTCCCTAGTACAATTTAGACACTTTTGACAAGTTTTCATGATGTCCCATGTTGGTCCTAAGTACTTTACAGATCACCGAGTCACAATTCTCATGTCATTTGCGATGAAATAGTCTTATGGTTTGGCTGAGTACGTCATAGTACTTGATTATGAAGTTCGAAGACTTTTGTGCAACCTCTTATTTCAGAGGCCATTTACTATATCCTGCGTTGCTCTGATCTTAATATAAAAAAAATTTGTATTGCTCAACTTTTAATCTACTTTCCAACGGTGCAAAAATTATGTCTCTAGCTCTTCTGGTTCAAAAGTTATGGCCGTTTAAAAATAGACATTTTTTTTCTTCAAACAGCTTTTTTCATGGGTTTTCAAGGTTTCCATAGTCATCCCAAGTGCATTGGAGGCACTTTTCATGAATTCTTACGATGTCCCATGTTGGTCCCTAGTACAATTTAGACACTTTTGACAAGTTTTCATGATGTCCCATGTTGGTCCCTAGTACAATTTAGACACTTTTGACAAGTTTTCATGATGTCCCATGTTGGTCCCTAGTACAATTTAGACACTTTTGACAAGTTTTCATGATGTCCCATGTTGGTCCTAAGTACTTTACAGATCACCGAGTCACAATTCTCATGTCATTTGCGATGAAATAGTCTTATGGTTTGGCTGAGTACGTCATAGTACTTGATTATGAAGTTCGAAGACTTTTGTGCAACCTCTTATTTCAGAGGCCATTTACTATATCCTGCGTTGCTCTGATCTTAATATAAAAAAAATTTGTATTGCTCAACTTTTAATCTACTTTCCAACGGTGCAAAAATTATGTCTCTAGCTCTTCTGGTTCAAAAGTTATGGCCGTTTAAAAATAGACATTTTTTTTCTTCAAACAGCTTTTTTCATGGGTTTTCAAGGTTTCCATAGTCATCCCAAGTGCATTGGAGGCACTTTTCATGAATTCTTACGATGTCCCATGTTGGTCCCTAGTACAATTTAGACACTTTTGACAAGTTTTCATGATGTCCCATGTTGGTCCCTAGTACAATTTAGACACTTTTGACAAGTTTTCATGATGTCCCATGTTGGTCCCTAGTACAATTTAGACACTTTTGACAAGTTTTCATGATGTCCCATGTTGGTCCCTAGTACAATTTAGACACTTTTGACAAGTTTTCATGATGTCCCATGTTGGTCCTAAGTACTTTACAGATCACCGAGTCACAATTCTCATGTCATTTGCGATGAAATAGTCTTATGGTTTGGCTGAGTACGTCATAGTACTTGATTATGAAGTTCGAAGACTTTTGTGCAACCTCTTATTTCAGAGGCCATTTACTATATCCTGCGTTGCTCTGATCTTAATATAAAAAAATTTGTATTGCTCAACTTTTAATCTACTTTCCAACGGTGCAAAAATTATGTCTCTAGCTCTTCTGGTTCAAAAGTTATGGCCGTTTAAAAATAGACATTTTTTTTCTTCAACAGCTTTTTTCATGGGTTTTCAAGGTTTCCATAGTCATCCCAAGTGCATTGGAGGCACTTTTCATGAATTCTTACGATGTCCCATGTTGGTCCCTAGTACAATTTAGACACTTTTGACAAGTTTTCATGATGTCCCATGTTGGTCCCTAGTACAATTTAGACACTTTTGACAAGTTTTCATGATGTCCCATGTTGGTCCCTAGTACAATTTAGACACTTTTGACAAGTTTTCATGATGTCCCATGTTGGTCCTAAGTACTTTACAGATCACCGAGTCACAATTCTCATGTCATTTGCGATGAAATAGTCTTATGGTTTGGCTGAGTACGTCATAGTACTTGATTATGAAGTTCGAAGACTTTTGTGCAACCTCTTATTTCAGAGGCCATTTACTATATCCTGCGTTGCTCTGATCTTAATATAAAAAAAATTTGTATTGCTCAACTTTTAATCTACTTTCCAACGGTGCAAAAATTATGTCTCTAGCTCTTCTGGTTCAAAAGTTATGGCCGTTTAAAAATAGACATTTTTTTTCTTCAAACAGCTTTTTTCATGGGTTTTCAAGGTTTCCATAGTCATCCCAAGTGCATTGGAGGCACTTTTCATGAATTCTTACGATGTCCCATGTTGGTCCCTAGTACAATTTAGACACTTTTGACAAGTTTTCATGATGTCCCATGTTGGTCCCTAGTACAATTTAGACACTTTTGACAAGTTTTCATGATGTCCCATGTTGGTCCCTAGTACAATTTAGACACTTTTGACAAGTTTTCATGATGTCCCATGTTGGTCCCTAGTACAATTTAGACACTTTTGACAAGTTTTCATGATGTCCCATGTTGGTCCTAAGTACTTTACAGATCACCGAGTCACAATTCTCATGTCATTTGCGATGAAATAGTCTTATGGTTTGGCTGAGTACGTCATAGTACTTGATTATGAAGTTCGAAGACTTTTGTGCAACCTCTTATTTCAGAGGCCATTTACTATATCCTGCGTTGCTCTGATCTTAATATAAAAAAAATTTGTATTGCTCAACTTTTAATCTACTTTCCAACGGTGCAAAAATTATGTCTCTAGCTCTTCTGGTTCAAAAGTTATGGCCGTTTAAAAATAGACATTTTTTTTCTTCAAACAGCTTTTTTCATGGGTTTTCAAGGTTTCCATAGTCATCCCAAGTGCATTGGAGGCACTTTTCATGAATTCTTACGATGTCCCATGTTGGTCCCTAGTACAATTTAGACACTTTTGACAAGTTTTCATGATGTCCCATGTTGGTCCCTAGTACAATTTAGACACTTTTGACAAGTTTTCATGATGTCCCATGTTGGTCCCTAGTACAATTTAGACACTTTTGACAAGTTTTCATGATGTCCCATGTTGGTCCTAAGTACTTTACAGATCACCGAGTCACAATTCTCATGTCATTTGCGATGAAATAGTCTTATGGTTTGGCTGAGTACGTCATAGTACTTGATTATGAAGTTCGAAGACTTTTGTGCAACCTCTTATTTCAGAGGCCATTTACTATATCCTGCGTTGCTCTGATCTTAATATAAAAAAATTTGTATTGCTCAACTTTTAATCTACTTTCCAACGGTGCAAAAATTATGTCTCTAGCTCTTCTGGTTCAAAAGTTATGGCCGTTTAAAAATAGACATTTTTTTTCTTCAAACAGCTTTTTTCATGGGTTTTCAAGGTTTCCATAGTCATCCCAAGTGCATTGGAGGCACTTTTCATGAATTCTTACGATGTCCCATGTTGGTCCCTAGTACAATTTAGACACTTTTGACAAGTTTTCATGATGTCCCATGTTGGTCCCTAGTACAATTTAGACACTTTTGACAAGTTTTCATGATGTCCCATGTTGGTCCCTAGTACAATTTAGACACTTTTGACAAGTTTTCATGATGTCCCATGTTGGTCCCTAGTACAATTTAGACACTTTTGACAAGTTTTCATGATGTCCCATGTTGGTCCTAAGTACTTTACAGATCACCGAGTCACAATTCTCATGTCATTTGCGATGAAATAGTCTTATGGTTTGGCTGAGTACGTCATAGTACTTGATTATGAAGTTCGAAGACTTTTGTGCAACCTCTTATTTCAGAGGCCATTTACTATATCCTGCGTTGCTCTGATCTTAATATAAAAAAAATTTGTATTGCTCAACTTTTAATCTACTTTCCAACGGTGCAAAAATTATGTCTCTAGCTCTTCTGGTTCAAAAGTTATGGCCGTTTAAAAATAGACATTTTTTTTTCTTCAAACAGCTTTTTTCATGGGTTTTCAAGGTTTCCATAGTCATCCCAAGTGCATTGGAGGCACTTTTCATGAATTCTTACGATGTCCCATGTTGGTCCCTAGTACAATTTAGACACTTTTGACAAGTTTCATGATGTCCCATGTTGGTCCCTAGTACAATTTAGACACTTTTGACAAGTTTTCATGATGTCCCATGTTGGTCCCTAGTACAATTTAGACACTTTTGACAAGTTTTCATGATGTCCCATGTTGGTCCTAAGTACTTTACAGATCACCGAGTCACAATTCTCATGTCATTTGCGATGAAATAGTCTTATGGTTTGGCTGAGTACGTCATAGTACTTGATTATGAAGTTCGAAGACTTTTGTGCAACCTCTTATTTCAGAGGCCATTTACTATATCCTGCGTTGCTCTGATCTTAATATAAAAAAATTTGTATTGCTCAACTTTTAATCTACTTTCCAACGGTGCAAAAATTATGTCTCTAGCTCTTCTGGTTCAAAAGTTATGGCCGTTTAAAAATAGACATTTTTTTCTTCAAACAGCTTTTTTCATGGGTTTTCAAGGTTTCCATAGTCATCCCAAGTGCATTGGAGGCACTTTTCATGAATTCTTACGATGTCCCATGTTGGTCCCTAGTACAATTTAGACACTTTTGACAAGTTTTCATGATGTCCCATGTTGGTCCCTAGTACAATTTAGACACTTTTGACAAGTTTTCATGATGTCCCATGTTGGTCCCTAGTACAATTTAGACACTTTTGACAAGTTTTCATGATGTCCCATGTTGGTCCTAAGTACTTACAGATCACCGAGTCACAATTCTCATGTCATTTGCGATGAAATAGTCTTATGGTTTGGCTGAGTACGTCATAGTACTTGATTATGAAGTTCGAAGACTTTTGTGCAACCTCTTATTTCAGAGGCCATTTACTATATCCTGCGTTGCTCTGATCTTAATATAAAAAAATTTGTATTGCTCAACTTTTAATCTACTTTCCAACGGTGCAAAATTATGTCTCTAGCTCTTCTGGTTCAAAAGTTATGGCCGTTTAAAAATAGACATTTTTTTTCTTCAAACAGCTTTTTTCATGGGTTTTCAAGGTTTCCATAGTCATCCCAAGTGCATTGGAGGCACTTTTCATGAATTCTTACGATGTCCCATGTTGGTCCCTAGTACAATTTAGACACTTTTGACAAGTTTTCATGATGTCCCATGTTGGTCCCTAGTACAATTTAGACACTTTTGACAAGTTTTCATGATGTCCCATGTTGGTCCCTAGTACAATTTAGACACTTTGACAAGTTTTCATGATGTCCCATGTTGGTCCTAAGTACTTTACAGATCACCGAGTCACAATTCTCATGTCATTTGCGATGAAATAGTCTTATGGTTTGGCTGAGTACGTCATAGTACTTGATTATGAAGTTCGAAGACTTTTGTGCAACCTCTTATTTCAGAGGCCATTTACTATATCCTGCGTTGCTCTGATCTTAATATAAAAAAATTGTATTGCTCAACTTTTAATCTACTTTCCAACGGTGCAAAAATTATGTCTCTAGCTCTTCTGGTTCAAAAGTTATGGCCGTTTAAAAATAGACATTTTTTTTTTTCAAACAGCTTTTTTCATGGGTTTTCAAGGTTTCCATAGTCATCCCAAGTGCATTGGAGGCACTTTTCATGAATTCTTACGATGTCCCATGTTGGTCCCTAGTACAATTTAGACACTTTTGACAAGTTTTCATGATGTCCCATGTTGGTCCCTAGTACAATTTAGACACTTTTGACAAGTTTTCATGATGTCCCATGTTGGTCCCTAGTACAATTTAGACACTTTTGACAAGTTTTCATGATGTCCCATGTTGGTCCTAAGTACTTTACAGATCACCGAGTCACAATTCTCATGTCATTTGCGATGAAATAGTCTTATGGTTTGGCTGAGTACGTCATAGTACTTGATTATGAAGTTCGAAGACTTTTGTGCAACCTCTTATTTCAGAGGCCATTTACTATATCCTGCGTTGCTCTGATCTTAATATAAAAAAAATTGTATTGCTCAACTTTTAATCTACTTTCCAACGGTGCAAAAATTATGTCTCTAGCTCTTCTGGTTCAAAAGTTATGGCCGTTTAAAAATAGACATTTTTTTTCTTCAAACAGCTTTTTTCATGGGTTTTCAAGGTTTCCATAGTCATCCCAAGTGCATTGGAGGCACTTTTCATGAATTCTTACGATGTCCCATGTTGGTCCCTAGTACAATTTAGACACTTTTGACAAGTTTTCATGATGTCCCATGTTGGTCCCTAGTACAATTTAGACACTTTTGACAAGTTTTCATGATGTCCCATGTTGGTCCTAGTACTTTACAGATCACCGAGTCACAATTCTCATGTCATTTGCGATGAAATAGTCTTATGGTTTGGCTGAGTACGTCATAGTACTTGATTATGAAGTTCGAAGACTTTTGTGCAACCTCTTATTTCAGAGGCCATTTACTATATCCTGCGTTGCTCTGATCTTAATATAAAAAAATTTGTATTGCTCAACTTTTAATCTACTTTCCAACGGTGCAAAAATTATGTCTCTAGCTCTTCTGGTTCAAAAGTTATGGCCGTTTAAAAATAGACATTTTTTTCTTCAAACAGCTTTTTTCATGGGTTTTCAAGGTTTCCATAGTCATCCCAAGTGCATTGGAGGCACTTTTCATGAATTCTTACGATGTCCCATGTTGGTCCCTAGTACAATTTAGACACTTTTGACAAGTTTTCATGATGTCCCATGTTGGTCCCTAGTACAATTTAGACACTTTTGACAAGTTTTCATGATGTCCCATGTTGGTCCCTAGTACAATTTAGACACTTTTGACAAGTTTTCATGATGTCCCATGTTGGTCCCTAGTACAATTTAGACACTTTTGACAAGTTTTCATGATGTCCCATGTTGGTCCTAAGTACTTTACAGATCACCGAGTCACAATTCTCATGTCATTTGCGATGAAATAGTCTTATGGTTTGGCTGAGTACGTCATAGTACTTGATTATAAGTTCGAAGACTTTTGTGCAACCTCTTATTTCAGAGGCCATTTACTATATCCTGCGTTGCTCTGATCTTAATATAAAAAAAAATTTGTATTGCTCAACTTTTAATCTACTTTCCAACGGTGCAAAAATTATGTCTCTAGCTCTTCTGGTTCAAAAGTTATGGCCGTTTAAAATAGACATTTTTTTTCTTCAAACAGCTTTTTTCATGGGTTTTCAAGGTTTCCATAGTCATCCCAAGTGCATTGGAGGCACTTTTCATGAATTCTTACGATGTCCCATGTTGGTCCCTAGTACAATTTAGACACTTTTGACAAGTTTTCATGATGTCCCATGTTGGTCCCTAGTACAATTTAGACACTTTTGACAAGTTTTCATGATGTCCCATGTTGGTCCTAAGTACTTTACAGATCACCGAGTCACAATCTCATGTCATTTGCGATGAAATAGTCTTATGGTTTGGCTGAGTACGTCATAGTACTTGATTATGAAGTTCGAAGACTTTTGTGCAACCTCTTATTTCAGAGGCCATTTACTATATCCTGCGTTGCTCTGATCTTAATATAAAAAAAATTTGTATTGCTCAACTTTTAATCTACTTTCCAACGGTGCAAAAATTATGTCTCTAGCTCTTCTGGTTCAAAAGTTATGGCCGTTTAAAAATAGACATTTTTTTCTTCAAACAGCTTTTTTCATGGTTTTCAAGGTTTCCATAGTCATCCCAAGTGCATTGGAGGCACTTTTCATGAATTCTTACGATGTCCCATGTTGGTCCCTAGTACAATTTAGACACTTTTGACAAGTTTTCATGATGTCCCATGTTGGTCCCTAGTACAATTTAGACACTTTTGACAAGTTTTCATGATGTCCCATGTTGGTCCCTAGTACAATTTAGACACTTTTGACAAGTTTTCATGATGTCCCATGTTGGTCCTAAGTACTTTACAGATCACCGAGTCACAATTCTCATGTCATTTGCGATGAAATAGTCTTATGGTTTGGCTGAGTACGTCATAGTACTTGATTATGAAGTTCGAAGACTTTTGTGCAACCTCTTATTTCAGAGGCCATTTACTATATCCTGCGTTGCTCTGATCTTAATATAAAAAAAATTTGTATTGCTCAACTTTTAATCTACTTTCCAACGGTGCAAAAATTATGTCTCTAGCTCTTCTGGTTCAAAAGTTATGGCCGTTTAAAAATAGACTTTTTTTTTCTTCAAACAGCTTTTTCATGGGTTTTCAAGGTTTCCATAGTCATCCCAAGTGCATTGGAGGCACTTTTCATGAATTCTTACGATGTCCCATGTTGGTCCCTAGTACAATTTAGACACTTTTGACAAGTTTTCATGATGTCCCATGTTGGTCCCTAGTACAATTTAGACACTTTTGACAAGTTTTCATGATGTCCCATGTTTGTCCCTAGTACAATTTAGACACTTTTGACAAGTTTTCATGATGTCCCATGTTGGTCCTAAGTACTTTACAGATCACCGAGTCACAATTCTCATGTCATTTGCGATGAAATAGTCTTATGGTTTGGCTGAGTACGTCATAGTACTTGATTATGAAGTTCGAAGACTTTTGTGCAACCTCTTATTTCAGAGGCCATTTACTATATCCTGCGTTGCTCTGATCTTAATATAAAAAAATTTGTATTGCTCAACTTTTAATCTACTTTCCAACGGTGCAAAAATTATGTCTCTAGCTCTTCTGGTTCAAAAGTTATGGCCGTTTAAAAATAGACATTTTTTTTCTTCAAACAGCTTTTTTCATGGGTTTTCAAGGTTTCCATAGTCATCCCAAGTGCATTGGAGGCACTTTTCATGAATTCTTACGATGTCCCATGTTGGTCCCTAGTACAATTTAGACACTTTTGACAAGTTTTCATGATGTCCCATGTTGGTCCTAGTACAATTTAGACACTTTTGACAAGTTTTCATGATGTCCCATGTTGGTCCCTAGTACAATTTAGACACTTTTGACAAGTTTTCATGATGTCCCATGTTGGTCCCTAGTACAATTTAGACACTTTTGACAAGTTTTCATGATGTCCCATGTTGGTCCTAAGTACTTTACAGATCACCGAGTCACAATTCTCATGTCATTTGCGATGAAATAGTCTTATGGTTTGGCTGAGTACGTCATAGTACTTGATTATGAAGTTCGAAGACTTTTGTGCAACCTCTTATTTCAGAGGCCATTTACTATATCCTGCGTTGCTCTGATCTTAATATAAAAAAAATTTGTATTGCTCAACTTTTAATCTACTTTCCAACGGTGCAAAAATTATGTCTCTAGCTCTTCTGGTTCAAAAGTTATGGCCGTTTAAAAATAGACATTTTTTTTCTTCAAACAGCTTTTTTCATGGGTTTTCAAGGTTTCCATAGTCATCCCAAGTGCATTGGAGGCACTTTTCATGAATTCTTACGATGTCCCATGTTGGTCCCTAGTACAATTTAGACACTTTTGACAAGTTTCATGATGTCCCATGTTGGTCCCTAGTACAATTTAGACACTTTTGACAAGTTTTCATGATGTCCCATGTTGGTCCTAAGTACTTTACAGATCACCGAGTCACAATTCTCATGTCATTTGCGATGAAATAGTCTTATGGTTTGGCTGAGTACGTCATAGTACTTGATTATGAAGTTCGAAGACTTTTGTGCAACCTCTTATTTCAGAGGCCATTTACTATATCCTGCGTTGCTCTCTGATCTTAATAAAAAAAATTTGTATTGCTCAACTTTTAATCTACTTTCCAACGGTGCAAAAATTATGTCTCTAGCTCTTCTGGTTCAAAAGTTATGGCCGTTTAAAAATAGACATTTTTTTTCTTCAAACAGCTTTTTTCATGGGTTTTCAAGGTTTCCATAGTCATCCCAAGTGCATTGGAGGCACTTTTCATGAATTCTTACGATGTCCCATGTTGGTCCCTAGTACAATTTAGACACTTTTGACAAGTTTTCATGATGTCCCATGTTGGTCCCTAGTACAATTTAGACACTTTTGACAAGTTTTCATGATGTCCCATGTTGGTCCCTAGTACAATTTAGACACTTTTGACAAGTTTTCATGATGTCCCATGTTGGTCCTAAGTACTTTACAGATCACCGAGTCACAATTCTCATGTCATTTGCGATGAAATAGTCTTATGGTTTGGCTGAGTACGTCATAGTACTTGATTATGAAGTTCGAAGACTTTTGTGCAACCTCTTATTTCAGAGGCCATTTACTATATCCTGCGTTGCTCTGATCTTAATATAAAAAATTTGTATTGCTCAACTTTTAATCTACTTTCCAACGGTGCAAAAATTATGTCTCTAGCTCTTCTGGTTCAAAAGTTATGGCCGTTTAAAAATAGACATTTTTTTTCTTCAAACAGCTTTTTTCATGGGTTTTCAAGGTTTCCATAGTCATCCCAAGTGCATTGGAGGCACTTTTCATGAATTCTTACGATGTCCCATGTTGGTCCCTAGTACAATTTAGACACTTTTGACAAGTTTTCATGATGTCCCATGTTGGTCCCTAGTACAATTTAGACACTTTTGACAAGTTTTCATGATGTCCCATGTTGGTCCCTAGTACAATTTAGACACTTTTGACAAGTTTTCATGATGTCCCATGTTGGTCCCTAGTACAATTTAGACACTTTTGACAAGTTTTCATGATGTCCCATGTTGGTCCTAAGTACTTTACAGATCACCGAGTCACAATTCTCATGTCTTTGCGATGAAATAGTCCTTATGGTTTGGCTGAGTACGTCATAGTACTTGATTATGAAGTTCGAAGACTTTTGTGCAACCTCTTATTTCAGAGGCCATTTACTATATCCTGCGTTGCTCTGATCTTAATATAAAAAAATTTGTATTGCTCAACTTTTAATCTACTTTCCAACGGTGCAAAAATTATGTCTCTAGCTCTTCTGGTTCAAAAGTTATGGCCGTTTAAAATAGACATTTTTTTTTCTTCAAACAGCTTTTTTCATGGGTTTTCAAGGTTTCCATAGTCATCCCAAGTGCATTGGAGGCACTTTTCATGAATTCTTACGATGTCCCATGTTGGTCCCTAGTACAATTTAGACACTTTTGACAAGTTTTCATGATGTCCCATGTTGGTCCCTAGTACAATTTAGACACTTTTGACAATTTTCATGATGTCCCATGTTGGTCCCTAGTACAATTTAGACACTTTTGACAAGTTTTCATGATGTCCCATGTTGGTCCCTAGTACAATTTAGACACTTTTGACAAGTTTTCATGATGTCCCATGTTGGTCCTAAGTACTTTACCGATCACCGAGTCACAATTCTCATGTCATTTGCGATGAAATAGTCCTTATGTTTGGCTGAGTACGTCATAGTACTTGATTATGAAGTTCGAAGACTTTTGTGCAACCCTCTTATTTCAGAGGCATTTACTATTCCTGCGTTGCTCTGATCTTAATATAAAAAAATTTGTATTGCTCAACTTTTAATCTACTTTCCA
>NW_024428839.1:0-13835 GCF_017562075.2 Anopheles merus | reverse complement strand
TCATGATTATCAATTTGATCTTCACAATCGTTTGAAATCACAAGAAAATGAGGTTTGTTTTGTGCTTGTTGATAGCGTGTCATTTAACTGAGAGTCTAATCACACTGTTTTTAAAAATAAAAGTAAAAATTTTCGGAAAATTTCATCTCACCGATTCGCTCGAAAGGTGTTTTTTTGGGTAGATTGGACAATTCTCAGACTATTTTACACATATACATTTTTGAGCTATCTCTTACCATTCCGAGATATTGAGGGTTAAAGTTGTAAACAAACATTTTCAAAACGTCATACTTCCGAACCATTTAAGCTACAAAACACGCAAGGTTGTTTTGGAAAGGTCTGGCGAGATCTACAATCGCTCCATACAGTGTAACCACTTTGGAGCACATCCAGCGAGATAGCAGTGTCGCCCATGTTCTACAACCACCCCCGCCTTATTGTTTTTTTTGCAACAAAGTAGTGTAAAATTAGAAGTGTAATTTAAACGAATCCCCCTTACAAACCCTCCGTTTGCTACTCCGTTGCTTGCTGATCCTTCGAGAAACATCACCCGAACAAACGCACACACTGCCCGGCACGGGTGTGGCTAAATTAATAATGAATCAATAAAAAATGATCATGATCTCGATCATACAACATCAACTCAACTGTGAGTAAAAGGATAATTCAATACGAATGAAAACATTTTAAATCTGTCCTCGCGAAATATGCACAAAGCAGAATGAGAGTGAAAACGGCCACAAGAGCGCATTCTATCGATCAAACCGAACACGAGAGAAGGAAGGACAGGAAGCGAGAATAAGCTCGTCATAGCAGGAGTACTCAACTTGTTTCACGCAAAGCAGCAAGTGTTGCATACCAAATTTCCTTTGCAAAAAGGTTCATGAGCCCTGCCGACGGCACCGTTTGCAGCGTGTGCCGTGTATTCTTTCCTGCTTTCACCACCGTCTCTGTGCAGCTATGTGTTGCTCTCTCGCTCTCCCCTGCTGGAGTTTAGTATGTTACGCGAAACGCGTTACAACGAAAATTTTATCTATAGAAGAGGCTGAAACTTCGTCACCCCCCTCCATTCTTGCTTGGCTGGACGATCGTCCTGAAAGCGGGCGACATACAGAGCCACACACAAACTGTTTTATAAATGCAAATTCACTGCGTTGGTGTAAATGTGATAAAAACATATACAAAATTCCTCTGTTTAGCTAGTTTAAGTTATGATTCGAAACAGGATTGTCAATGCGATGAGTATATTGAATTGAATATTGAAAAAATAATATACAATAAAATATCAAGAATGGGTTTCGAAAAATGGTCTTGTAAGGGTATCAAGTTCTGTTAAATATTTTTGAAAATATCTCACATTGATATATTATTGATTATTCATGATTATGAATTTGATCTTCACAATCGTTTGAAATCACAAGAAAATGAGGTTTGTTTTGTACTTGTTGATAGCGTGTCATTTAACTGAAAGTCTAGTCACACTTTTTGCTTATTTCGTAAAACATGTTTTTATCAAAAGATATTACAACGATCCATAAGCTGAGTCTTTGTTTCACACCTTCAGTATTTAGCTAATGTAAGACCGCAAGTTTTTGTATTTTGTTCCTTCATTCGTTGCCAGAGGTAAAAAAGGAAGGTAAATCAACCACCTTCAACTATGAGCACCTATTCCGCATGCCTCAGCCTGACTAAACCAATAGGTATAACCATAGGAGGGCCGTGTAACCACTTTGGAGCAACATCCAGCGAGATAGCAGTGTCGCCCATGTTCTACAAGCACCCGCCTTATTGTTTTTTTGCAACAAAGTAGTGTAAAATTAGAAGTAATTTTAAACGAATCCCCTTACAACCCTCCGTTTGCTTACTCCGTTGCTTGCTTGATCCTTCGAGAAACATACACCCGAACAAACGCACACACTGCCCGGCAGGGTGTGGCTAAATTAATAAATGAATCAAATAAAAATGATCATGATCCTCGATCATAAAACCATAAACTCAACTGTGAGTAAAAGGATAATTCAATACGAATGAAAACATTTTAATCTGTCCTCGCGGAAATATGGCACAAAGCAGAATGAGAGTGAAAAACGGCAACGCAAGAGCGCATTTTCTCGATTAAACCGAACAAGAGAGAAGGAAGGACAGGAAGAGAGAATAAGCTCGTCATAGCAGGAGTACTCAACTTGTTTCACGCAAAGCAGCAAGTGTTCCATACCACAATTTCTTTGCAAAAGGTTCATGAGCCCTGCCCGACGGCACCGTTTGCAGCGTGTGCCGTGTATCTTTCCTGCTTTCACCACCGTCTCTGTGCAGCTATGTGTTGCTCTCTCGCTCTCGCTGCTGGAGTTTCGTATGTTACGCGAAACGCGTTACAACGAAAATTATATCTATAGAAGAGACTGAAACTTCGTCACCCCTCCATTCTTGCTCTGGCTGACGATCGTCCTGAAAGCGGGCGACATACAGAGCCACACACAAACTGTTTTATAAATGCAAATTCAATGCGTTGGTGTAAATTGTGATAAAAACTATATCCAAATTCCTCTGTTTAGCTAGTTTAAGTTTTGATTCGAAACAGGATTGTCAATGCGATGAGTATATTGAATTGAATATTGAAAAAAATAATATACATAAAATATCAAGAATTGGTTTGAAAAATGGTCTTGTAAGGGGTGTCAAGTTTTGTTAAATATTTTTGAAAATATCTCACATTGATATATATTGATTGTTCATGATTATCATTTGATCTTCACAATCGTTTGAAATCATAAGAAAATGAGGTTTGTTTTGTACTTGTTGATAGCGTGTCATTTAACTGAGAGTCTAATCATACTTTTTGATTATATCGTAAAATAGTTTTTATCAAAAGATATTACAACTGATCCATAAGCTGAGTCTTTGTTTCACACCTTCAGTATTTAGCTAATGTAAGACTCCGCAAGTTTTTGTATTTTGTTTCCTTCATTCGTTGCCAGAGGTTAAAAGGAAGGTAAATCAACCACCTTCAACTATGAGCACCTATTTCCGCATGCCTCAGCCTGACTAAACCAATAGGTATAACCACTAGGAGGGCCGTGTAACCACTTTAAAGCAACATCCAGCGAGATAGCAGTGTCAATACTAAATAAAGGTTTTATGTGTCATATTCTCAATTGTGTCATAGAAAATTAGAAAGTTGTAATGAATGAACGAGATCTTGTTTGAAATCTTGTTTTCAAAAAACATCTTGTTGTTTGAAATCTTGTTCATCTTACAACTGAATCAAGGCGATGGTGGAAATGGCTATTAATCGATGAGGGAGAGAAGTGATTGTGTATTGTTTTCTCTCTGTACCAATTGTTGTAATAAAAGTGAATATGTAAGTATTTTTTATTGTAATCTTCTAGTTTTAAAGTATTAAATGGCAAACCAAAAATGGTAGTGATCGATCAACAAGAACCAACAATTATTTTTTAAACATGATTGCTGCAAATTATGTAAGCATCGAAAACAAATGACAAAACAAAAATGAATAGAGGGTGGAATTTTCTTATTTTGAAATGTTTTTCTGCAAAAAACGTATCAAAAACTTTGGAACATAATCGGTAGCACAGTGCATTATTCATTAAAAAAGCAAGCACATTATAAATCTCGTCCTTAACGCCTGAAAGTAGTCTATCGACCTTGCAAGAAAAACGTGTGTTCGTTGTATGACGCCCGAAGTTATGCACTAAACATGTTACGGTAAAAGGAATACAGTCTGTTCCCGAGTTACGCGTTTCTCGACTTACGCGGATTCGGAGATACGCGGTTACTAATTTTGACAGATTAAATGTCAAATCAGTACAATTTGCTTCAAGTTCGTTATAAAATGAATTTTGCTAACAAATTGAAACCGCTTAAAAGCCAAAAATATTACAATTTTCTGCACGAATCATATCAAATAAATGATAATGTGTATAAAAGTACTAAGTTAAATAGAAAACACCGGGTAATCAATTGTATTCTAGTCAAAAAACGTGAAATCCGACATACGCGGATATTCGAGATGCGCGGATTCGTCGGGAACGCAGAAACCGCGTTACTCGGGAACAGACTGTTATTTTGATTATGCACAAGTTATCCTTCCATAAATTATTAAAATACAATAAAGGTGTACAGCCGTACACTTTTTTTCGACAGCGTTGGATAAATTATATGCATTATTAATTTGCAAGGAAGACTTTTCAAGAACCTTGGGACAGCTATTTATCAAACACGCATATGTATACATTCAATTTAACTTGGGGTTATCTTTAATTTCGTGATACTTCTTTAAACAAATGTATCCAGAATTATATGAAAATACAAATAAATGAAAAATAATCACATATATACACTATATAAACAAATAAAATACATATAAAAATAATATAACATTCATCTCACCGATTCGCTCGAAAGGTGTTTTTTGGATAGATTCGACAATTCGAAGACTTTTTTACGGATATACATTTAACAGCTATCTCTTACCGTTTCCGAGATATTGAGGGTTAAAGTTTGTAAACAAACATTTTCTAAACGTCATAAATCCCGAACCATTAAGCTTCCAAAAACGAAAAGAATGTTTAAGAAAATTATTGAAGTGGTCTACAAGATCTGTACATGTTTAAAGATTGGACGTTTTGTAGTAGTCTAGTAAATGCCCTCTGAATGCATTGCACTGGGGAAAACCTGTCAATTAGAGCATGTGTATAAAGGGTAATATGACCCATTATGAAAGTTTTTCATCGCCAAGATCCTTGTTATTGTGTCCCAGGGCTTTGGTTTGCTTATTCATGAAGCCCCAATGACATAAGAACGATAATGGATGACCTTGCATTTTCGTCAAAATTTCAAGCATGGCCATGGGGACGGGTGAGAAAGCTCAAGTGATGTAGTTGAATGTTCCTTCAAATGGCCATAACTTCGTAACCATGTGTCCTAGCGTGATGATTAAGACAGTTTTGGAAAGGCACTGAAGTAGTCTACAAGATCTGTACATAGGTTTAAAGATTGGACTTATTGTAGTCTAGTAAATGGCCTCTGAAGCATTGTACTCGGGAAAACCTGTCAATTAGAGCATGTGTATAAAGGGTAATATGACCCATTATGAAACTTTTTCATCGCCAAGATCCTTGTTATTGTGTCCCAGGGCTTTGGTTGCTTATTCATGAAGCCCCAATGACATAAGAACGATAATGGATGACTTGCATTTTCGTCAAAATTTCAAGCATGGCCATAGGGACGGGTGAGAAAGCTCAAGTGATGTAGTTGAATGTTCCTTCAAATGGCCATAACTTCGTAACCATGTGTCCTAGCGTGATGATTAAGACAGTTTTGGAAAGGCATTCAAAGGGTCTACAAGATCTGTACATAGGTTTAAAGATTGGACGTTTTGGTAGCCTAGTAAATGGCCTCTGAATGCAATGTACTCGGGAAAACCTGTCAATTAGAGCATGTGTATAAAGGGTAATATGACCCATTATGAAACTTTTTCATCGCCAAGATCCTTGTTATTGTGTCCCAGGGCTTTGGTTTGCTCATTCATGAAGCCCCACTGACATAAGAACGATAATGGATGACCTTGCATTTTCGTCAAAATTTCAAGCATGGCCATGGGGACGGGTGAGAAAGCTCAAGTGATGTAGTTGAATGTTCCTTCAAATGGCCATAACTTCGTAACCATGTGTCCTAGCGTGATGATTAAGACAGTTTTGGAAGGCATTGAAGTGGTCTACAAGATCTGTACAAAGGTTTAAAGATTGGACTTATTGGTAGTCTAGTAAATGCCCTCTGAATGCATTGTACTTGGGAAAACCTGTCAATTAGAGCATGTGTATAAAGGGTAATATGACCCATTATGAAACTTTTTCATCGCCAAGATCCTTGTTATTGTGTCCCAGGGCTTTGGTTTGCTTATTCATGAAGCCCAATGACATAAGAACGATAATGGATGACCTTGCATTTTCGTCAAAATTTCAAGCATGGCCATAAGGACGGGTGAGAAAGCTCAAGTGATGTAGTTGAATGTTCCTTCAAATGGCCATAACTTCGTAACCATGTGTCCTAGCGTGATGATTAAGACAGTTTTGGAAAGGCATTGAAGTGGTCTACAAGATCTGTACATAGGTTTTAAGATTGGACGTTTTGGTAGTCTAGTAAATGGCCTCTGAATGCATTGCACTGGGGAAAACCTGTCAATTAGATCATGTGTTTAAAGGGTAATATGACCATTATGAACTTTTTCATCGCCAAGATCCTTGTTATTGTGTCCCAGGGCTTTGGTTTGCTTATTCATGAAGCCCCACTGACATAAGAACGATAATGGATGACCTTGCATTTCGTCAAAATTTCAAGCATGGCCATAAGGACGGGTGAGAAAGCTCAAGTGATGTAGTTGAATGTTCCTTCAAATGGCCATAACTTCGTAACCATGTGTCCTAGCGTGATGATTAAGACAGTTTTGGAAAGGCATTGAAGTGGTCTACAAGATCTGTACATAGGTTGAAAGATTGGACTTATTGGTAGTCTAGTAAATGCCCTCTGAATGCATTGTACTCGGGAAAACCTGTCAATTAGAGCATGTGTATAAAGGGTAATATGACCCATTATGAAACTTTTCATCGCCAAGATCCTTGTTATTGTGTCCCAGGGCTTTGGTTTGCTTATTCATGAAGCCCCAATGACATAAGAACGATAATGGATGACCTTGCATTTTCGTCAAAATTTCAAGCATGGCCATAAGGACGGGTGAGAAAGCTCAAGTGATGTAGTTGAATGTTCCTTCAAATGGCCATAACTTCGTAACCATGTGTCCTAGCGTGATGATTAAGACAGTTTTGGAAAGGCATTGAAGTGGTCTACAAGATCTGTACATAGGTTTAAAGATTGGACTTATTGGTAGTCTAGTAAATGGCATCTGAATGCATTGCACTGGGGAAAACCTATCAATTAAATAATGTGTTTAAAGGGTGATATGACCCATTATGAAACTTTTTCATCGCCAAGATCCTTGTTATGTGTGTCCAGGGCTTTGGTTTGCTTATTCATGAAACCCAATGACATAAGAACGATAATGGATGACCTTGCATTTTCGTCAAAATTTCAAGCATGGCCATAAGGACGGTGAGAAAGCTCAAGTGATGTAGTTGAATGTTCCTCAAATGGCCATAACTTCGTAACATGTGTCCTAGCGTGATGATTAAGACAGTTTTGGAAAGGTATTGAAGTGGTTCATAAGATCTGTACATAGATTTAACGATTGGACTTATTGGTAGTCTAGTAAATGGCCTCTGAATGCAATGTACTCGGGAAAACCTGTCATTAGGATGTGTATAAAGGGTAATATGACCCATTATGAAACTTTTTCATCGCCAAGATCCTTGTTATTGTGTCCCAGGGCTTTGGTTTGCTTATTCATGAAGCCCCAATGACATAAGAACGATAATGGATGACCTTGCATTTTCGTCAAAATTTCAAGCATGGCCATAAGGACGGGTGAGAAAGCTCAAGTGATGTAGTTGAATGTTCCTTCAAATGGCCATAACTTCGTAACCTGTGTCCTAGCGTGATGATTAAGACAGTTTTGGAAAGGCATTGAAGTGGTCTACAAGATCTGTACATAGGTTTAAAGATTGGACTTTGGTAGCCTAGTAAATGGCCTCTGAATGCATTGTACTCGGGAAACCTGTCAATTAGAGCATGTGTATAAAGGGTAATATGACCCATTATGAAAATTTTTCATCGCCAAGATCCTTGTTATTGTGTCCCAGGGCTTGGGTTTGCTTATTCATGAAGCCCCAATGACATAAGAACGATAATGGATGACCTTGCATTTCGTCAAAATTTCAAGCATGGCCATAGGGACGGCGAGAAAGCAGTTTTGAAAAAAAAAACCTCTAACTTAAAACGGCCATAACTTTGGAACCAGAAGAGCTAGAGACATAATCTCTTCACCGTTGGAAAGGAAATTAAAAGTTGCGCAGCAAGTCTTCGAACAAACTTCACGCTCAGAGCAACGGAACATAGAGTAAATGCCTCTGAAGTTGAAGGTTTTGTGGAAAGTTCAAATGTACTTTGGGGGACTATGGCCAGAATGGAACTTTTTCGTCACCAAGATCCTTGTTATTGTGTCCAGGGCTTTGGTTTGCTTATTCAAGAAGCCTCAATGATATAAGAACGATAATGGATGACCTTGCATTTTCGTAATTTCAAGCATGGCCATAGGGACGGGCGAGAAAGCAGTTTTGAAGAAAAAAAACCTCTAACTTTAAACGGCCATAACTTTGGAACCAGAAGAGCTAGAGACATAATCTCTTCACCGTTGGAAAGGAAATTAAAAGTGCGCAGCAAGTCTTCGAACAAACTTCACGCTCAGAGCAACGGAACTTGTAGTAAATTGCCTTTGAAGTTGAAGGTTTTGTGGAAAGTCTTCAAATGTACTTTGGGGGACTATGACCCAGAATGGAACTTTTTCGTCACCAAGATCCTTGTTATTGTGTCCCAGGGCTTTGGTTTGCTTATTCAAGAAGCCTCAATGATATAAGAACGATAATGGATGACCTGCATTTTCGTCAAATTTCAAGCATGGCCATAGGGACGGGCGAGAAAGCAGTTTTGAAGAAAAAAACCTCTAACTTTAAACGGCCATAACTTTGGAACCAGAAGAGCTAGAGACATAATCTCTTCACCGTTGGAAAGGAAATTAAAAGTTGCGCAGCAAGTCTTCGAACAACTTCACGCTCAGAGCAACGGAACATAGAGTAAATTGCCTCTGAAGTTGAAGGTTTTGTGGAAAGTCTTCAAATGTACTTTGGGGGACTATGGCCCAGAATGGAAACTTTTCGTCACCAAGATCCTTGTTATTGTGTCCCAGGGCTTTGGTTTGCTTATTCAAGAAGCCTCAATGATATAAGAACGATAATGGATGACCTTGCATTTTCGTCAAAATTTCAAGCATGGCCATAGGACGGGCGGAAAGCAGTTTTGAAGAAAAAAAACCTCTAACTTTAAACGGCCATAACTTTGGAACCAGAAGAGCTAGAGACATAATCTCTTCACCGTTGGAAAGGAAATTAAAAGTTGCGCAGCAAGTCTTCGAACAAACTTCACGCTCAGAGCAACGGAACTTGTAGTAAATTGCCTCTGAAGTTGAAGGTTTTGTGGAAAGTCTTCAAATGTACTTTGGGGACTATGACCCAGAATGGACTTTTCGTCACCAAGATCCTTTTTATTGTGTCCCAGGGCTTTGGTTTGCTTATTCAAGAAGCCTCAATGATATAGAACGATAATGGATGACCTTGCATTTTCGTCAAAATTTCAAGCATGGCCATAGGGACGGGCGAGAAAGCAGTTTTGAAGAAAAAAAACCTCTAACTTAAACGGCCATAACTTTGGAACCAGAAGAGCTAGAGACATAATCTCTTCACCGTTGGAAAGGAAATTAAAAGTTGCGCAGCAAGTCTTCGAACAAACTTCACGCTCAGAGCAACGGAACATAGAGTAAATTGCCTCTGAAGTTGAAGGTTTTGTGGAAAGTCTTCAAATGTACTTGGGGGACTATGGCCCAGATGGAACTTTTTCGTCACCAAGATCCTTGTTATTGTGTCCCAGGGCTTTGGTTTGCTTATTCAAGAAGCCTCAATGATATAAGAACGATAATGGATGACCTTGCATTTTCGTCAAAATTTCAAGCATGGCCATAGGGACGGGCGAGAAAGCAGTTTTGAAGAAAAAAAAACCTCTAACTTTAAACGGCCATAACTTTGGAACCAGAAGAGCTAGAGACATAATCTCTTCACCGTTGGAAAGAAATTAAAAGTTGCGCAGCAAGTCTTCGAACAAACTTCACGCTCAGAGCAACGGAACATAGAGTAAATTGCCTCTGAAGTTGAAGGTTTTGTGGAAAGTCTTCAAATGTACTTTGGGGGACTATGGCCAGAATGGAACTTTTTCATCGCCAAGATCCTTGTTATTGTGTCCCAGGGCTTTGGTTTGCTATTCAAGAAGCCTCAATGATATAAGAACGATAATGGATGACCTTGCATTTTTATCAAAATTTCACGCATGGCCATAGGGACGGGCGAGAAAGCAGTTTTGAAGAAAAAAAAAACCTCTAACTTTAAACGGCCATAACTTTGGAACCAGAAGAGCTAGAGACATAATCTCTTCACCGTTGGAAAGGAAATAAAAGTTGCGCAGCAAGTCTTCGAACAAACTTCACGCTCAGAGCAACGGAACATAGAGTAATTGCCTCTGAAGTTGAGGTTTTGTGGAAAGTCTTCAAATGTACTTTGGGGGACTATGGCCCAGAATGGAACTTTTTCGTCACCAAGATCTTGTTATTGTGTCCCAGGGCTTTGGTTTGCTTATTCAAGAAGCCTCAATGATATAAGAACGATAATGGATGACCTTGCATTTTCGTCAAAATTTCAAGCATGGCCATAGGGACGGGCGAGAAAGCAGTTTTGAAGAAAAAAAACCTCTAACTTTAAACGGCCATAACTTGGAACCAGAAGAGCTAGAGACATAATCTCTTCACGTTGGAAAGGAAATTAAAAGTTGCGCAGCAAGTCTTCGAACAAACTTCACGCTCAGAGCAACGGAACATAGAGTAAATTGCCTCTGAAGTTGAAGGTTTTGTGGAAAGTCTTCAAATGTACTTTGGGGGGACTATGGCCCAGAATGGAACTTTTTCATCGCCAAGATCCTTGTTATTGTGTCCCAGGGCTTTGGTTTGTTATTCAAGAAGCCTCAATGATATAAGAACGATAATGGATGACCTTGCATTTTTATCAAATTTTCACGCATGGCCATAGGGACGGGCGAGAAAGCAGTTTGAAGAAAAAAACCTCTAACTTTAAACGGCCATAACTTGGAACCGAAGAGCTAGAGACATAATCTCTTCACCGTTGGAAAGGAAATTAAAAGTGCGCAGCAAGTCTTCGAACAAACTTCACGCTCAGAGCAACGGAACATAGAGTAAATTGCCTCTGAAGTTGAAGGTTTGTGGAAAGTCTTCAAATGTACTTTGGGGGACTAGGACCCAGAATGGAACTTTTCGTCACCAAGATCCTTGTTATTGTGTCCCAGGGCTTTGGTTTGCTTATTCAAGAAGCCTCAATGATATAAGAACGATAATGGATGACCTTGCATTTTCGTCAAAATTTCAAGCATGGCCATAGGGACGGGCGAGAAAGCAGTTTTGAAGAAAAAAAAACCTCTAACTTTAAACGGCCATAACTTTGGAACCAGAAGAGCTAGAGACATAATCTCTTCACCGTTGGAAAGGAAATTAAAAGTTGCGCAGCAAGTCTTCGAACAAACTTTCGCTCAGAGCAACGGAACATAGAGTAATTGCCTCTGAAGTTGAAGGTTTTGTGGAAAGTCTTCAAATGTACTTTGGGGGACTATGGCCCAGAATGGAACTTTTTCATCGCCAAGATCCTTGTTATTGTGTCCCAGGGCTTTGGTTTGCTTATTCAAGAAGCCTCAATGATATAAGAACGATAATGGATGACCTTGCATTTTTATCAAAATTCACGCATGGCCATAGGGACGGCGAGAAAGCAGTTTTGAAGAAAAAAAAACCTCTAACTTTAAACGGCCATAACTTGGAACCAGAAGAGCTAGAGACATAATCTCTTCACCGTTGGAAAGGAAATTAAAAGTTGCGCAGCAAGTCTTCGAACAAACTCACGCTCAGAGCAACGGAACATAGAGTAAATTGCCTCTGAGTTGAAGGTTTGTGGAAAGTCTTCAAATGTACTTTGGGGGACTAGGACCCGAATGGAACTTTTTCGTCACCAAGATCCTTGTTATTGTGTCCCAGGGCTTTGGTTTGCTTATTCAAGAAGCCTCAATGATATAAGAACGATAATGGATGACCTTGCATTTTCGTCAAAATTTCAAGCATGGCCATAGGGACGGGCGAGAAAGCTCAGTGATGTAGTTGAATGTCCTTCAAATGGCCATAACTTCGTAACCATGTGTTCTAGCGTGATGATTAAGATAGTTTTGGAAGGTATTGAAGTGGTCTACAAGATCCGCACATAGTTTTAAAGATTAGACTCACTGGTAGCCGAGTAAATGGCCTGTGAAGGCCTTGTACTCGGGAAAACCTGTCAATTTGAGCATGTGTATAAAGGGTAATATGACCCAGAATGAAACTTTTCGTCACCAAGATCCTTGTTATTGTGTCCCAGGCTTTGATTTGCTTATTCAAGAAGCCTCAATGATATAAGAACGATAATGGATGACCTTGCATTTTCGTCAAATTTCAAGCATGGCCATAGGGACGGGCGAGAAAGCTCAAGTGATGTAGTTGAATGTTCCTTCAAATGGCCATAACTTCGTAAATGTGTCCTAGCGTGATGATTAAGATAGTTTTGGAAAGGTATTGAAGTGGTCTACAAGATCTGTATATAGGTTTAAAGATTGGACTTATTGGTAGTCTAGTAAATGCCCTCTGAATGCATTGTACTCGGAAAAACCTGTCAATTAGAGCATGTGTATAAAGGGTAATATGACCCACTATGAACTTTTTCATCGCCAAGATCCTTGTTATTGTGTCCAGGGCTTTGGTTTGCTTATTCATGAAGCCCCAATGACATAAGAACGTAATGGATGACCTTGCATTTCGTCAAAATTTCAACCATGGCCATAGGGACGGGTGAGAAAGCTCAAGTGATGTAGTTGAATGTTCCTTCAAATGGCCATAACTTCGTAACCATGTGTCCTAGTGTGTGATGATTAAGACAGTTTTGGAAAGGCATTGAAGTGGTCTCAAGATCTGTATATAGGTTTAAAGATTGACTTATGGTAGTCTAGTAAATGCCCTCTGAATGCATTGTACTCGGGAAACCTGTCAATTAGAGCATGTGTATAAAGGGTAATATGACCCATTATGGAACTTTTTCATCGCCAAGATCCTTGTTATTGTGTCCAGGGCTTTGGTTTGCTTATTCATGAAACCTCAATGACATAGAACGATAATGGATGACTTGCTTTTCGTCAAAATTTCAAGCATGGCCATAAGGACGGGTGAGAAAGCTCAAGTGATGTAGTTGAATGTTCCTTCAAATGGCCATAACTTCGTAACCATGTGTCCAGCGTGATGATTAAGACAGTTTTGGAAAGGTATGAAGTGGTCTACAAGATCTGTACATAGGTTTAAAGATTGGACTTATTGGTAGTCTAGTAAATGGCCTCTGAGTGCATTGCACTGGGGAAAACCTGTCAATTAGAGCATGTGTATAAAGGGTAATATGACCCATTATGAAACTTTTTCATCGCCAAGATCCTTGTTATTGTGTCCCAGGGCTTTGGTTTGCTTATTCATGAAGCCCAATGCATAAGAACGATAATGGATGACCTGCATTTTCGTCAAAATTTCAAGCATGCATAAGGACGGGTGAGAAAGCTCAAGTGATGTAGTTGAATGTTCCTTCAAATGGCCATAACTCGTAACCATGT
This sequence comes from Anopheles merus, assembly GCF_017562075.2. Taxonomy (NCBI): domain Eukaryota; kingdom Metazoa; phylum Arthropoda; class Insecta; order Diptera; family Culicidae; genus Anopheles; species Anopheles merus. The sequence continues at coordinate 362 of NW_024428839.1, read as the reverse complement.
TCCTAGCGTGATGATTAAGACAGTTTTGGAAAGGCATGAAGTGGTCTACAAGATCTGTACATAGGTTTAAAGATGGACTATTGGTAGTCTAGTAAATGGCCTCTGAGTGCATTGCACTGGGAAAACCTGTCAATTAGAGCATGTGTATAAAGGGGTAATATGACCCATTATGAAACTTTTTCATCGCCAGATCCTTGTTATTGTGTCCCAGGGCTTTGGTTTGCTTATTCATGAAGCCCCAATGACATAAGAACGATAATGGATGACCTTGCATTTTCGTCAAATTTCAGCATGGCCATGGGACGGGGAGAAAGCTCAAGTGATGTAGTTGAATGTTCCTTCAAATGGCCATAACTCGTAAC